>NW_006239193.1:571910-643061 GCF_000226075.1 Solanum tuberosum | reverse complement strand
CCGTAAACCATGTAGCCATCATGGGTAGAAAAGGGTCATACTTTTTAGATGAACCCTTTTCATGATAGACTAGTAGATCCACTTAGTAGTTCAACAACTATACCTTTGGCTGGGTGTAGGATGCGCTGGCAGCGTGAGGTAGATCGCTATATCATCACTATAACTTTTATGTGATGGTTGTCGGTTAGAGAAACTCCCACATAAGTTATTGTATTTTTATATACATTAGTTTATTGTATTTTTGCATACATTTCAGACTTATGTTGTATCCTTGTATATACACAGAGTTGACATAATGTTTTTAAACAACTTTCTTTATATTGCACTTGTTTTAAACTACTTTATATTGAAATGAGTTCAGTTTAAGTGTTTCTTTCAGATTTCCCTTTCAAGCCTATGTTGTTTTAACATTCCAACTTGCATACTCGTACATTCGATGTACTGATGCCAGTTGGCCTGCATCATCTTATGATGCAGACATAAGTAACTAGGATCGGCATTCCAGCGCACCGTTGATCTAATGAGCAGTTCAGAGTCAGTCGGTGAGCCTCCTTGCATTCCGTAGGATCTATTTTCATTACTTTCTAGTTAGTTCATTAGGATGTTGTGGGGTTGTCCCAACATCCATCTCAGTTGTTTTAGAGGCTTCATAGACAGTCAAATGTTAGTCCTTTGAGTCTTTTCATTATCATTTCTTATTGTTAAGACTAGGGTTGCCACTTTTGGCCAAGTTGAATGTTTAACCTTTAAACATTCTCAATTATTTTATTATTCAGTTCAGTTAAATGTTATTGATCATTATAAGAATGAATATTGTCTTCCGCTGAGTTAAGTAAGCCAGGCCAAGGGTTCGCTTGGGGCCAGCAATGGTCTTCGAGTGCCAGCCATGTCCGGGGTGTAGGCTCGGGGCGTGACACTTTTAGTTCTCCAATGATCTTAATTAGTCGAGAAAACATGCTCTTGATTGTTTTTCCTTCCTTCATTTAAAAAAGTTCGTATTCATATACTGGCAAACTGAAGATGGTTTCTTTGACTTTATCAGTTCCTTCATAGGTAACTTCCAGTTTATCCCACATCTCTTTGGCAGTGTCACAACAAGATATATTTTCATATTCCTCACCATTGATAGCATTATAAAGAACATTTTTTGCTTAGGAGTTTATTTGTATAACCTCCATTTATTCATTTGTGTAGTTCTCCAAGATTGGAATAGTGGAGGATTGACTTTCGTCTAAACATTTTGTGATATGAATGTCACCAAGTTTGATCACTCTCCAAACTTTCACCTTATAGGATTTTATGAAGGTTTTCATTTTCACTTTCCAATGTGAAAAGTGTTTTCCATTAAAGTAGGGAGGTCTTGTTTGAGACGTTTCTTCTAGAAATAGTGTGCCCGTGATTTGTTGTGCCATGATTTTTTTCTCACCCGTTGTTAGACAAATTTTCGTGAGACGAGGCTCTGATACCAATTGAAAGTGCAAGAGGGAGGGTGAATTGCTGTTTCTTTTCGATTTTCTTCTTGAGTAGTCGACTTAAGGTGTCTCTTAGTTAACTGTAGCTAGCAGAGAAGTATAATTAAAAACTTGAAAGTAAAATTGACACAAAAAGTTTTTATACTTGTTGGGATCCAATGTGGATCTTATGTCCAGTCCCCTTGGGTTGCAAGTGTGTTCTCTTCAAGCCTTTGTAACCTTTGGTGTGAGTACAAAGATGAGTGTAGACTGATTACACTCAGTGATTTGTTTCACTCTTTTTGTTCTGATACAAAAGCCTTACCAACAATATTTTTCTCTCCTCTTTTTTTTTACACAGTGGAACTAAGTAATACATTGTTTGTTAAAAGTAGAGTAGATAATGTGAGATGATTCAGACTTCTTGTACAATTGCTTCCAGCAATCGACCCTTCATTTATAGTGTTTGGAGTCTTGAATCTTTCCTATGAAGAGATGGCAACCCAAGAGATTTTTATCCTTGGAAAATAAGGCAAACGATCCTTATTTTCCAAGAATACAGCTCAAGGCTGATTTTCAGTCTTGATTCTTATGCAGTTTCCTTGATTGAGTTTTGATTGTAGCCATTGAATTCTTCAGTTTAGCCTTGAAACTTAAGCTTCCTTGATTGAGTGTATGTTTGACATCTTCAGTCTTCCTTGATTGAATATTGATTGTAATGTAGCTGTTGTATCCATAAGTGTTTGGATGTTAAGATATTCATCTTTCCTTGATTAGCTTCGTTTGTGATATGTGCTTTCTAAGGATCTTAATTTGGACAGTTCCTTGAGTCAAGATCTTCCTTGATTGGCACCTTTTGTGATTTTTGAGGATCTTCATTTGGATCCTTGATTGATAATCTTCAATTGATTGATTAAGGATCCATGATTCATTCTTGATTCTTTCCCTTTTGATGACGATATGATCCATGATTCATTCTTGATTCTTTCCTTTTTGGTGACGATTATTGTCCTGAAAAAATAGGTTGTTTATCATTAAAACTTTACACTAACACTTCATTTTAAAGAAACTTGACAACATTAGTGAAGAACCATCCATTTGCACGTAAAATAAAAAGTATAAATTAACGATATAAGATTTAAATTTTTGACCTCACTTGGAAAAGTTCACCCAAACATTGACACATTATATGATATTTTGAATGTCGATTCACACATCTGCATTTAAGTATTTTAAAAAAAATAATATAACTCTATTCTATATGATCTAGAGATGGAAGATATGGTTGATCACGTGAACCCACAGAACACCCACTAGATACGCTCATGTGTACAACTCAACTATTGTCGTGTCACAATTCAAATGCTCTATGCAATTATTGTTGTCGAAAATAATACTCTCTCTATATATACTATACTAAGTGATAGTATATGACTGAATATGAAATTTTTATGATCTAAAAATATCTATTTAAAAATAAATTTGAATTAACATTGTGTCTCAACAAGAAAATATAAGATTTTTTTTACCAATTAAAAAAAATTACACCGTCTAAAATGAGGCAAAGTAAATAGCAATTTTGATCTCCCAAATATTGATATGTACTAGCTAGTGAGCTTATCGTGGTTATAAAAAGAGAGGTAAATGTGTTGAATAATTAGCTTCCCAATGTATATTTTATCCTGATGTTTTATGCACTTCTAATTATTACACAAGAGGTGAGTTATTAGGCTGCCAATTTTTTTTGTCTAAGTGATGAATTTAGTTAATATATTTGTTTTACATTGACTTTTATAAAAGATAAAATAAAAATAGCAATTAAGTATTTTTTACGTAAAAAATAGACAAAAACTCATGACCTACACTATGGTAGGATTTGTCTCAATTTTATTAAAACAACGAGTCTCAACAATTATTCAGATTACAAACATTTGAAATTTAGCAACTAATTCTAATCTCTAACTTCAACAATCTACGCAGACTATTGAACCCTCTTCAATAGACAACAATTTTCTCTGATGTGAACCACTTTTAATTTGTTTGTTTATATCATTATTTGTACAACAATGATATGTTTTTGGTTATAATACATAAAGTATAATAAGGTTTTCAAGTCGTTTTTGATTTTTTTTTATAGTGTTTATTGATCATATTCTGATATATTTTCATAGCTAAGAAGAAGTGAAGAACACAAAAATTATCTTAAGACTGTGAGGTAGTTGAAGAAGAACTGACTTCATTCGAGAGAAAATTGAGGCATACATATAATATATGATGACGATCAATAAACTTCGAGCTCCTTGATAACGTTCAACTACACTTAATCCAATTCTAAGTGTAGGCGGTCGCAATCCAGTATAAACCCAACAAAGAGTTGGGGTCGATCCCACATGGAGTGATACAAAATAGTATTCAATTACAAAGTAAAGAAAGTGCTCTAATCGTTTGTAGAAGTAAACATTATCAAAACCAATTAAAGTAAATTCCAGGGGTTGACAATAAATTTCAGATGGGGGGATTAAGTTTGCCAAGTAACAACTTTAATGTAACAACCCTCAAAATGAAGTAGGATAAAGTAGAGCCTCACATGGGTTTTATGCATTAATAAATTGTTAAAATAATGAAGAATAGCCTTTTTAGTTAGTTTTAAAGAGTTTGGAAGTCAAACGTCAAGGGACGACCAAGACGTTCGGAAACTAGTCTTTTGCGTGTTGGTGTGTTCTAGTATGTTGTTCATGTTTTTATGTGTTGCTTGGAGTCTAAATTCAGTGGAGGTGACCCTAGTGTCTTAATAAATGTTTTTAGGGTCAAAACGTTCTGGTACAATTCCCCGGGACCACCCTAAGGGTCCCCGAGGAGGACCCCAACCCTTGGCCAAACAAGCTGCCAAGGCAGCATGAAGTTGTGCATGGAGAGACTGGCTCCACGTCGCGGACCTGCTCTACCAATGGCCAAAAAGTGGCTCCGCGTCGCAGAGACACCACAGATTCTACTGTCTCGAAATTTAATTTCCAGAAACTTGTGGGAACACCTCCGCGTCGCAGACTCGTTCCCCGACGAAATCTGCGAAAATAAACCTCAAGTTTGACTTGTTTAAAAGGTCCAACTAAGTGAGGGGTAGTTTGGGTACTTTGGGAAATTATTATAAACGGTTATTCTACCTATTTTAGGGTATTTTAAGTTGGTTAAAACCCCAAACTTAGAATTAGACCCCATACTTCAAATTGACCCTTCCCTCTCAAAATAGATTCTCTCAAAAAACTCCATTGAAGACCTTGATGAATCTCAAGCTAGAAGATGAGTTTTCAACTGATTTCTTCTACAATTTCATGGGTATTCAATAATTAAGGTATGGTAACTCTTGATTCTTGAATAACCTCTCATTCAAGGAGTTCTATCAAAGATTTTCAAAGACCAAAATTCCCAATTTTCAATCTAAACATGGGTCCCTTGTCAAATGATTTTCTAATTCATTATATTGGTGAATTAATATGGAATTAAGGTTTTAAAGATAATTTTCAAAGGAATTCTTGAAGAACCCATGATCCCCAAATTCTCAAAAATTGGCCTATGATGTGGGTCATTATGAATATGATCTTTATTGGTGAAATTATATTTATATTAGATTGTATTGATGTTTCCTATGATTATCTATACTTATTCATGTTGAATTGTTGGTATATTGAGGAGTTGAGAATTATGTCCTTATGGGCAAAGTTATGGGTTGATCCCTTTATTTATAGAATTATACTTAGATTATGTTTATGTTATTGAATTACATTGTTGATTCCTATTTCTATCTATGTCAATTGATTATGAATTGTTGAGGATTGATCCATGGTGATCATGGCTTGGAGAATTGGTAACTTGACCTAACTTCTAGTCTATAGTATGAGAATTGATGTTGTGTGGTTTGGTCCACTTATGGTGGCGGTGTTTACTTCTTGTCTATCTATGCATGTTGAGATCATGGCCTTATAGATGTGAAGTGAATTGATGATTATGATGCATATGTTTATGGAATGGTGCTATAAAGGTTTTGTATGAAATCCTCAATGCTAGCATGATGTTTAAAGTGTGTTGATGATGAGGAGTATAATGTGAATGATAATGTTAGGGATAAGGTGTGGTCTACATGATTGATTATGTTAAGTACTATTGTGGAATGACCCCTATATGAATGTGTGATCATATACATGTTAGGAGTACCTATTCAATGTTGAATGTGTCCTTGTCTCCTATGATGAAGTGTGGGTGTGTGGTCTAGAATCCCTAAAGGCTTTATATGTGAATTGATCATGATTTGGGAACATTGTGAATGTGTTATGATCCCTTGAAGGAAAGTGCACTCAATATCAATGTTGTTGCTATTATGTCACTATGAGGTCCAATATGCACACACACTCTACATGTATAGCTATGAATATGATGTGTTATGGTGTCTATTGAAAGGTTAACTCTTATATGCACCCTTACATCTTATTATGCATGCAAAGTGTATGATTAGCAAGGCTTGAATATGTGTTGTATAAAGGTGTTTATGTAAAAGGATTTCTCATATATGTACACACACATGAATGAATGAATAAGGTTATGATAATCTAGTGAAAGTGAGTCTCTTGAAAGGTTTCCTCAATTGTACTCTAAACTAGACTATGTTATGAATATGGTATGACTATGTGAAAGGTCATTCTCACATAATGTTGGTTCTATGATGAAAGGTCATTCTCATCTTAGAAACCTTTGAGCTATATGATATGAGGGATTAAGTCCCTAAAGCCTATTTTATGAACTAATGTTAAATAAAGGCTTAAAGATGTTTAAAAAGGGAGTTGGAGCTTAGCACCGAGTGAACATGAAAAATGATAGTGGGGGCTTCACGTTTAGCAAGCCTGGCTTCCCACAAGAGAACCTTCACGTTTAGCAAGTCCGGGTTCCCAACATAGATGTTGTCTCATGAGATGAAAACCTCCACGCCTAGTAAGTCAAGGTTTCTAGTAGTAATCTCCTTGTTCCATAACTACGTGACCCCATAGGTCTTACCTTAGTGGATCCACTAGATAACTATTATGTATGTAGGTCCTACCTTGGCAAGTAGTACCCTCTCTTTTCGGTGTGGGAGTAGAACACCTGATTCCATGTAGCTCACATGGTCTATGTCGATTATGGCAATGTCTCCCGAAAGTTAAGAAATGAACTAAGATAAGAATATGAACTCTAGTCATGATTTCTTGAAGAGTTACTTAGTGTAGGTAGGATTATGGACCCTACTTATGCATTGCACAAGTGGACTCTAAGAGAGGTTATGATTAGGCTCTTTATATCTCTCTCTCAGGAGGGACTCTGGGAAGATCATCTACAAAGACCTTTAGAAACTCACTCACGACTGGAACTGACTGAATAGTTGTTGTCTCAATACTACAGTCATTATCTCAGACTAAGTGATAGATGCACCCCTTGGAAACTAACTTTCTCACCTTAAGGTATGAAATAAAACGACCCTTAGGCACTGTTGAACTACTCCTCCACTCTATAACTAGTTCATAAGGAAACTGGAACTTAACTACTTGAGTTCTACAATCAACTGAGGCATAACAACCATGAAGTCAGTCCATACCTAGAATAACATCAAAGTCCACCATATCTTGCTCAATTAAGTCAACCATGGTGTCCTTGTAATTGAAGGAAATGACACAATCACGATAAACTCTCTCAGCTAGAATAGACTCACCAACATATGTGGAAACACTGAAGGTCTCAAGAAGTTGCTCAGGAAGAATATCAAAATTCATAGCAATATATAAAGTCACAAAAGACAGACTCGCTCCTGGATCAAGCAATGGATATACATCAGAAGTAAAGACTTTGATCATACTAGTGAAAACATCTGACGAATTTTCTTGCTCTTGGCGACTGGTGATAACATACAGACAGTTTGCTTCTCCGCTTGTCCCTGAAGTAGCTCCTCTAGGTGCAGCTCTGTTTGGTGGAGCCGCTGAAGAAGATTGGGATCTATTGCCCCTATTACCACCACCCTGCATGTTCTTAGGGCACTCTCTCATGAAGTGACCATTTTGAACATACTTGAAGCAACTAGTGGAACCATCCTGACACGCTCCTGAGTGGTTCCTACCACACTTAGCACATGTAAGAGTCCAATCACCTCATTGTGACACACTACCTTGAGACTTTGCAGGTCTAGCTCTAAAATTCTATGAATTTTAATTCTTAAACTCATCTCTGTTCCTTGGTGCAGGTGCACTAGTAGATGATGGAGCAAGTCCATTTTGCTTTTGTTGAAAGGATGACCTGTTTGCATTACTCTTCTGCTGCCCGAACTCATTTCCTGTTTTCTTAGCCTTCTTCTTTCGGAACTCTTCTCTATCTCTCATCTTATCTTCCTCAACCTATTGCACATGGATCATCAGTCTTGCTCTGTCCATGTCCCCTATAAAACATCGCAACCTTACCCTCTTTGCTCGACAGATGAGACAACCCGGACACAAACAATCTCATTCTACTCCTCATATTAACAACCATTTCCTGAGCATAACGAGACAGTTGGTTGAACTTGAGGTTGTACTCATGCACACTCATGGATTCCATCTTAAGAGTGAGGAATTCTCTTACCTTTGCCTCCCTTAGCTCATGGGAAAGAACCACCCTAAGAAGGCCTCTACGAACACAAACCAGCTCACAATTGGTGCACCTTTAACTCTACTCTTCTTCCATTGATCATACCAGACTCTAGAAACACCCTTCAGTTGGTATGCAACTAGTTCCACACGCTCAGCATCTACAACATGCATTACCTCAAATACTTTCTGTAACTCTTCCACAAAGTTCTGTGGATCCTCAATGACACTTGAACCGGTGAAATATGAAGGATTCATCCTTAAGAATTCACGGATTCTGGATGTATCAGCCACATCCTGTTGATTCCCTCTTTGTTTCCCAGCTTGGTTGGTCACCATTTGACTCAACATACAGATAACATCCTAGAACTCAGTGTTAGTGACCTCTCATTGGGGTTGCACTTCTGGTGCATTAAATACCCCTTGATCCTGGGATCAGCATTCCTCCTAGCGGGACAACCTAGAACAACTCTTCGTGGAGGCATGATTTGAAAGATACACACAAGCACAAATTAGAAAGAAACTTTATAGAGTTAAATTCTATCGTACAAAAGAGTATGAAAGAAGTAGATAGTTCCTAAATGTTCCAGACTCCTATTTATAGTTGTGGCACACTTTACATCGATAACTAGGACTCTATAGACATGAATTCATAGACACCCTAGGACTATTGAACTCTGTGCTCTAATACCAAGTTTGTCACGCTCCAAGCCTACACCCTAGATGCGACTTGCAGTCAAGAGCCATTGTTGGCCCCAAGCGAACCCTTGGCCTAGCTCAACTCAAAGCGGAAGATTTACTCAACAACATATGAACGCAAAAGTAAAATGATACTCAAAATCTCAAAATAGATACTCAGAATATTTTAAATAAAACATTCACGGGGAAAAGAGGCAACTCAAGTCTAGAACATCAACAGTGAAAATGCAACAGACTTCTCAAACCTCTACTGTCTATGAAGTCTCTACTAACTGAGATGGATGTCGGGACAAGACCCAGGACATCCTAATAACAAAAAGTGATATGTAAACTCAATGTGAAGCCCTCTGGAAAGCAAGGAGGCTCACCTAATCTAGCTGGAACGCAAAAGGATCAACGGAACGTCGATTGCTGATCCTAATTACATGTATCTGCATCATGAAAGGATGCAGGCCAAATGACATCAGTACATTGAATGTGCTGGCATGTAAGGGGAAATCTAAAACATGACATAAACTTGAACTAGAACTGGAGAAACATACTTACCTCATCTCATCTCAATTCAACCTCAACTCATTTTAATATAAAAGCAATGTCAATGATGTGATCTAAAGAAGAGCTTTTAAAACAGTAGATAACAACCTAATTTATTAAACAATACAATAATAATTCAGTTTGTATATAAAAATAAAAAATAACTCAATTTGGGAGATTCTCTAACCGATAACCATCACTATGAGCTAAGTGATGATACAACGTCTCGCCCACGCTGCCAGAACTGTTCTATACCTTGCCGTAGTATAAGACATTCTCAACTAAGTGGATTCACTAAGCTATGCTTAAAAAGAAATAAGGAGTCATCTAAAAAGTATGACCTTTTCTACCCACGTTGGCTACATGGTTTATGAGGACTTTGAGTTGTATGAATTCGTCTCCATATCGGTGCTCAATACTACTCCCAAAAATATACTCATCTCGTATGTTTAAAAACATTTCCTCATCCTAAATCTTTGAGATTATTACTCAAAAGATTCTCTTAAAAGAGATTTATACTCAAAACTCCTCATGAACTCATTTGGAAATCAAGGTTTCCTCCTCATTTTAAATGTGAAAATATTTACTCTTGGTAATACTTAGTTCCCATATATTCATTTTAGAAAATGAAACTCAACTCTACTCATCCTCATACTCAAGTACTCTAGCTTAAAACAAGTTTAAAAAGTTTGCAAAAGACTTCTCAAATGACTCGAAAGAACTCACAAGACTTTACTCGTAACTTTATATTGGATTTGAGTTATGATTTCAAGGGTTATAATTAATGTTATGAAGGATTTCTCGATGTTAGATGTAGTTTAGAGTAGTTAGAATCAGAAAGGAGTGAAGGTATACTTTAAAAGAACTCAGATGGAAACTAGGTTGGGGCAGGCGACCCACTGAGTTGCGCGGGGCGCCAACCCCTGAACTTCACAGAGAACTTTCTAGTGCACTGCTGGTGCGGCGCGCCAGCCCCCTTCTTAGAAAACCCGACGAATTTTGTTTCTCGTTTCCTGACCCTAATTTGCCTATAATCGGTTGTTTTCCTCAAATTTTCCTTAGATTCAATTACCCAATAAAAGTACACAATAATCTACTCTCTTTTCCTTGAGAACCACCCTCAACAATTGAAATCCTCACCTCAAAACTCATCAAACCTCATAAACAAGGCAAAAAGAAGAAAACCTCAAGAACACCCATCAAGAACTCAATTCATTCAACCTCAAGAATGAAATTACAGATGAAATTTACATGTTTGGTATGTAGGTGAATGAACCCAACACTATGAAAACTTACATACCTCGATTTGGCGAAACAAATCCTTGATTTGCAAGAAATTTTGACCGTTCTTCCTTTTATCCTCTTTTTTCTTCTTGAACTCTCTCCTAAAACCCTAAGCGTAATTTAGCTCATAAATTCGGGTAACTTTCCTTAACTGGACAGGCTGACTTCAAACAGGCATATCTCCCTCATTCGAACTCAAAATTTGGCAAACTCGATGGTGTTGGAAAGAGGATTCAACGAACTTTCATTTGATATCTTATGGGCCACCTAACTCATCTTGAATTGAAAGTTATGATCGTTTGAAGTTGACCCAAAACTCATAACTTAAGCTTAACTTGCAAAATTCTCGATTTGGCTCTTTCCAAATTAGTTCTTACTAAAGTTAGCTCTTTCTAAGGCGGGATGCTACAAATGGGATTTTCCAACTCTCCACCCATGCTAATGGTGTGGCCATTTGGCTGTATGACTTCACCAAGGTGGTCGACCTTCCACACTATTAGGTTAGGACATGGATTTAAATAATCAAGATAAAATCTAATGTTTAATGGAGAGTATGCTACAATATGTTCATATGTTCGATATTTCGGCATAAATGAATTGTGATACCATAGTCTGTAACATTTTGTGATTGCATGGCCGATGTGGGACAAGTGTTTTGTGATTGATCCCCCAGATTAGAGAGGCGTACCCCTCCACCTTTCATAGTGCAGTAGGCCAGAAGTATGTGGTACCTACGGTTTGCATTGAGGGGCTTACCATCGATATCAAGTACATCTACCAATAGTTGGTTGTTGTTCAAGTTGCCAATGGAAGGAATATTGCAAGGGAAACAAAGAGTACTATGATCTTCATCTTTAGGGACTTTTTTTGTTTAGATGATTATCTTTCCTTGCTTACCCCTTCATTTTATAGACAAGATTTTTGTGTAATGTGAAACACATTTGATTTGTTTGTTTATACCAACAATAATGTTTTTTTAGTTGTAACATAAAAGTGTAATTTTTCAACCATTGTAATTCAGAATTTGAACTTGAAACCTTAAAGTTAAATTTTGAATCTGCTATAAATCGTTGATTCAACATTTAGATTTGTGTTTAGGAAATTCTCTCTCTCTCTCTATATATATAGTGTAGTTTTTTACTAAGGGAGTTGGGTGAACACCCTCACCTCCTCCTAGATTGATCTGCCCAAGCCTGCTACTAGCTCCCACCCACAGACGTACTGCGATAACTCTACCCACTAAAGTTAAAGGCTGCCTCTATTTCATATTATTTGACACAACCATTAGGAAGGTATTTATTAGAGGTGTATTTAACTAGACTAATATTATTAATGATATTTTAAGACTTTAAATTTGACTAGTACTATTCGATGTAGTTATTTTTTTTCCAAAATGTCCCCACTCTATAATTAACAACCAAATGGAGGGGATATAGGACCTAACCTCCTTTTACAGCTTAGGACAAGTGATCCTATCCTGTTAAGATTCTATGAGAGTATTTCATATGAGAGCTCTTTTTCTTAGACTAAGCTGCAATTTTATTAAATTTGAACTTTATTCTGTCATGCTTTGTCCTGTAATACTTTATTAAAAAAAATTATAATTAATATTTTGTCCTACGCCATTTTAACGCCTCCCCCTCCATTTAAATCTTTCCCTATCCCACCTTATTAACAGTGTGCCCTGCCCCACCACATTTTGCTCGAATTGTCACCCCTATCGACAATGAATCGGAGGATGTGAGAACCAATTAGTCAGTTTCATTTGAAAGGTTATGTAAAAATAGCATATGAGGACTCTAAACATGTTTATACTTATTTCAACAATGTGACAATCTCTTAAAGTTGATACATCAATATTTATTTAAATATCTTATAAAGTAGGTATTGTTTGTTTTAAATGTCTCAAATAGGGTTTCATTGTATCATTTTGATATTTTTTACTGACTTAACATATTATGTGTATTGCACCCACTTTTAGCGCGCGAGGAGCTTCTTTTCTTTATTTTTTTGTAAAGATATTTTTTTTCACTCTCTATTTTTACCACTTTTCTAAAAAAAGTTTTACTTTTTTTTTTACAATAAAGAGGCCATTGCGTTTATATAGATAAAAAAAAGGGAAAATTTTCAAACCAACAATATTTTAGCATCTAATAGGACCCCTTGTCAACACTTTCAATATTTATTTAAAATGTCAATATTTTGGTTTGTTATAAAGATGACTTTTGTATTTATTTAATTTGAAAGAATTCAAATCTTTAACAACAGAATGGAGAAAATAATGGGAGAAGATATTTTAAAAAAGGTAAACATGCTTAAATCTCTAATCAGTTACTATTAGAGTCCTGTCATCTCTCTCTTCTTCAGTCAAACATCCTTTCACCATTCTTCAAAAAAAAATTCAACATCCATTTTTGAATAACTCCATTGAAATTGAAGTGGAGTTTTCGTTGATTTGCGTCAGTTTTATTTGGATAAGAAACTGTTGAATTAATCGATTGATATTTCAAATTGAATTCCATCGATTTCTTTTAAAGTTCAAGATTATCAGTGAAGATCGAAAAAATTGTAAGGTATTGTTTAAGTTTTGATTATTATTTTTTTTGGATGAAAGTAGTTGGATCTGTGTATGTATTTGACATTTGTATTTTAAGTTTGATTTTAATACAAAATTAGTATGAATACGAAATTTTAATATAAAAATACTTTTTGTGAACAAAATGAACTTGTATTTAGCTGTTTATTTTTAGATTTTTAAGAAAATTTTGTATCCATTATAGGAATTGGTATGGATAAATGGCCATGCTATTATTTTGTAGCCGGTTGTTTTGAATACGACAAAATAAAATACAAAATCTAATACACATGAAATTATAGGATGAATACCTATATAATGAATACATAAATAAACTATAGTTTGGTTTTGATTGCATCTATTATAGGTTTTTGTATGAACAAATGTTTATGCTTTTATTTCATAGCTGGTTCTTTGGAATATTAAATATATTAGGATACAATCAGTAAATAAGAATACAATTTGGGAAAAGACAAAAAAAAGACAAACATTTAATAACATACTAATACACAAAATAATTATACAGTCTAAGAACACAAAACAAGAATACAATTTGGAAAAGGACAAAAAAAATACAACTTAATAACATACTAATACACAAAACAAGAATACAATCTAAGAACATACTAATACACAAAACAATAATACAATCTGAAAAAGGATATATAAACACGACACATATATTAAACAACTACATAATGGATCTAATATAAATCTTCTTTTGGATACTACTAATTTGGGATACATAATGGATCTAGTAGAATACAATCTTCTTCATCACTAACCTAGGATATATAATGTAGCTAAAAATAAAAATACATTAAACTAATCTTGGTCCATAAGATTTCACATTCATTTCCTGTATGTGTGTTGTTGTTGGTCCCTCTCTGATGCAGAGTTCTGCACACCCATTTTCTTTTTTCCGATTTTTGTTCACCAAACTCAACTCCAAGTCTGTATTTACTTATGCATTAGTAACCCTATAAGCAAAATTTGAAATCATTAAAAATGAATTTATAAAAAATCAATCAATACATGAAGTATGAATGCAAATGTCGATTACTACAATCTACTAAATTTCAAATATGAAAACAAAATCACAAAAAAATCGAACAATAGTGTTTAAAAGGCGAAAAATTCAAAATACATAAGAAAGGAAAATCTCACAAAATATTGGTGAATATAAAAACAAACTCACAAAAAATCGAACAATATTGTTTAAAAAATGAAAAATCTGAAATACAAAATATTTGGTGAATATGAAAACAAAATCACAAGAAATCTCAAAAAATACTTGTTGACTTCGAATTTATCTTTATCAATGAGTGAAAAAAAAATCTTTTGAATTAATTGTGAGATTTCTTGAACAAAATGTAGGAAAATTGAATAGTTAATTTTATTTGAACAGAGAAAGGAGATAACAATGGTGAAAAAGGAAAGAGAGAGAAAAGAGTGATTTGGGGGTAAAACCTAGAAAGAGGGGTAAGTGGGTAATGAAGGTATTTTTTATTTTATTTTTACCGGATAAGGAGTAAAAAATGGTCCAATGTGGAGAGAAATAAAAGGAAAGAAAATTAATTATATTAGAATACAATTTATTTTCTAAAATATTGACATATTGACATTTTTAATAATTATTTTAAAGTGTAGATGTTTTTAATAATTATGTTAGAGATTGTGACTAGTTTAATAATTTTCCCAAAAAAAATTGGAGCAAAAAATTAGACCAATATCCAAAAATCCATCAGACGACATAGGCCCACAAACTAGCTCAACCAACATGGGAAACAAAACAATAGACAAGAATCTAATTTTTGATGAAAAATATTACAAATATGGAATATTTTTTTTGAAAACATCAGTACACTAATTTTTATTTTTTAAAAAAACATGAAAGAACAAAACATGAAATGTTGAAAGAAAAATAACAGAAGAATGCTATCACTTTTGTTGGATCCTCACCCAAAAATTACTATCACTGTAAAATAGTCCTCCTAATCAAATCTACGGCAAACAAAAATAAAATAAAATCTAATGAAAATAAAAAAGAAAAAAATTTGGAAGAAGAACAAAAAAAGATTTTCAAAAGGAATAGTACCAGAAGGAAAAGGGGAAGGGTGGGGGTGGGGGATTAGTTGGGGTTTTGTAGGGGGAGGAGGGGGTAGAGAATAGGCATTTTTTATTTATTTTGTTGAAAATTAGTTTTTTTGTTTTTTTTTATAATTTATTTTAATTAATTAGTATATCCAAAAGTCACATGTTTTCTTTTAATTAGTTATCAAGATATGTTATTCTTGAGGGTATTGCATGCACTTTATTATAATTATAGTTTAATTGTCAAAAAAGTGTCAAAATGACATAACATGTCCTTAGTTAAAGTGTCTAGAAAAAATTGGTGTCACCTTTAAGAGATCGACGATGGATTCCGCTTTAAGAGAAAATCACAAATGATGATCAGTTTCTCGGGTTACTTGCCAATATGTACAAGCAACAAAATTTATTTTCAAAAAGTGATCATATGTATATGTAATGTATCGAATATATATATAATGTATTAATATTGTAGAACTATGTATCAAAGATGTATATACAATTTAAATTTAATAAAGTATACATTGCATATGAATGTTTTTCAATCCTACCTCACTCAAATTTCCTCTAAACAGTTTCAAAATTCAGATATGAGCTCATCTCAATTGGATTGTCGTGTACTAATTGTTAAGTCTTTTACATGGAACATTTTTTTAACGTGTAATTTCTTGTTTTAATAATTACAAAACAAAAAAAATTATGTTACAACCAAGGCTTTAAAAGCGTTAGTTCAACAACATGAATCAGCGGTCCTTCATTTGAAAGAAACTTGACAACGTTAGTAAACAACAATCCATTCACACGTAAAAAAAAATGTTATACACTAAACATATAAGATCCAAATTTTTGACCTCACTTAAAAAGGTGCATTCAATCATCATCACATTATATATGATATTTTGAACGTAGATTCGCACCTCTATATAAGTGTTTTTTTTAAAAAAAATACAGCACTATTTTATATGATCTAAAGAATAAAGCAGGGGAGGACCCACATGATACCGGATGGGTGCTCGAGCACCCATTAACCTCGTAGCGAACTATATATACTTATATAGAAATTAAGAAAAAACGTATATAATCTAAAGCCGAGCACCCAAGTCACAAATGGGTTGGTTGGCATAGTGGTCATAACTGTGTGTTTAAGGTTGTTAACTTGCTTTTGGTTCTGGGTTTCGATTCCTTCACATTAATTTTAGTTTAAAATTCAACTCTCCTCTTTCTACTTATTTATTTCAATTTGTTTTCTTAATTTATTTTATGTTTCTCCTTATGTTGATTGTTCTTTTTTCCCTTTCACCAACTGACCTTTCGTTAACTTTTTCTAAACAAAACTTTATAAAAAAAACATTTTTCCTTCTTCCTCTTTTCGTTTATCATAAATAATTTTTATTGTAGGTTTTTATATTGATTTTTTCGCTATCATATTTAAAAAGATAATTTTATACAAATCTCACAGTGTTAAGAGCTAATTACATATCATTCCTACTCTTTTTCAAATTATAAAATCCCTTAAATTTGGTGGAATTCGGATACATCAGAAAACGTCCCGATACATCACCTAAAGTAATGTATCCGATCATAGGAGAGAGTGTGAATTTTTGTAATTTTTCAAATGGTAGCAAATTTTAAGAAATATGGTAAAATAAGTTGTGTATTTAGGTAATTGTTCCATACCCTACTTTTCTTGTAGGGTTATCATTCAAACTATGAATGTGTGACTTATGTAACAATGTAGAATGATACATTCTATCCAAATATACCGAATTTGCTTAGTTAAGAATTCAAAAGGCTCCATATGAAACCTTATGGGTTAATATTTTCCTTTAATTCACAATATGTTGTGTTCATTTTTCGTGTAAGTAAACAGTCGTTTCATTTCCTCTTAGGCGTACCATGTATACTTTGAAGAAACTAAAGGGCTAAGAAATTATAAAAAAGAAGAGAAACATCAAAGATAAAGTATGCATTGGCACTTAACTAGGCCATGCATTACATTATTATTATTTGGACTAAGGTCCTTATTACATATCATGTAGTATTTCAGTGTTTGATGATTCTCACAAAGGCTGGGACCTAGTCCATAGTTTAATCGCTCTCGTCCAAGTCTCAATGGTGAGCACTTGTAAAGTTGCCTTGTTAGCGGTTAGGTGAGAAGGACCGTGTAATCCTCTAATGAGAATGGACGAAGTTGTTTGTTCAACGGATAATACATCATTGGTTGATTGATATATTCAAAACAACAAACAACAAAGATCATTCATTTAAAGTGTTATATTTTTCTTTAAAGAACTCAAGCTTTAAAACACACACCGAGGGACCTAATATTGATATCAAGGGCATCTTTTAAGTGTTGTTGTCTAAATGTTTGTAATATGTTGAAATTGTAAGATTCGTTTCTCATCTATAAAGAAACGCATCAAGTCTTTTATTTGTGTACCAAATACAAGAACGCAGTCAAAGTTAATTGTGTGTTTTGTGAGTGATGTCTATATTAATTAGAGTTAGCTAATATAGTAGGTAATAGACGCATTGCTTTGGCTCAATTGAGCAATAGAGTTATTATTTGTAGTGAGATATGAGATTAATCTTGTTTGGTGTATTTTAAATCTGTATTTACTTGTTGATTGATATTAGTGAAAACAGTTGGAAATCCTGTGAGTACATGTCGTTGTTTTACTCCCTTGAAAAAAGAGGTTTCCATGTAAAAACTCCTTGTCTTTATTGTTCTTTGTATTTCTTTTACTACATTCCAGCATACCTTTGACCTGGTACTATAGCACACGGTGAGTTAGTATATATCAACAATTGGTATCAGAGCTTGAACTTTCTATTTGACTAACATCAAGAAAGGATCCTGTGAAGAGGGCTGCTCCACCAAGCTTAGAAGAAGGTCTGTCCATCACACGTCCCCCTCGCTTTAATGTACAGTACTATGAGTGGTGGAAGACTAGAATGCATGAATATATTATGGTAGAAGACAATGACCTTTGGGACATCATTCTTGATGGTCCTTGTGATCCTACTAAGGATGTTAAAGAAGGAGATATGACTTGCGTGGTCCCTAAAACCAAAAGGAAGTATGATGAAACTGATAGAAAAAAAATTGAAATAAATTACAAGGCTAAGAAACTACTGGTTTGTGGGATTGGAGCTGATGAATACAACAAAATCTCAGCATGTGAAACAAATAAGGAAATTTGGGATTGCTTAAAGATAGCCCACGAAGCTACTGTTCAAGTGAAGGAATTGAAAGTGGACATGTTTACACTTAGTATGAGAACTTTAACATGAAGGAAGGAGAGACCATTCATGAGATGCACATCAAATTCACTTCCATTACCAATGATCTACGATGTCTTGGTGAGCCTATACATCCAAGCAAGCAAGTTTGAAAGATTCTTTGAGTTCTTCCGAAGTCATGGGTGAGCAAGGTAAATGGTACCAGTGAGGCTAGAGACCTAAAGACTCTCACCATGGACGAGTTGATTGGAAACCTTCAAACTTATGAGCTAAAAAAGCAACAAGATCTTTCTAAAAGAGAAGAAAAGAAAGACATATCCTTGGCACTGAAGGCCTCCCCAAGTGAACTATCAGAAGACGATGAGGGGATGGCCTACCTTACTAGAAGGTTTCAAAAAATAGTTAAAATATATTGAGGGTTTCAGAGAAAAGGAAACTCTAGTCGATCTGCAAATGCAAATGATCTCTGTCACAAGTGCGGAAAGCCAAGACATTTCATGAGAGAGTTTCCAAATCAAAAGCTAGAGTACAAAGATTATGTCAGAGGAGATAGAGAAAAGCATAGGGACCAGGTCCCTGATAATGTAAAGAGAAAAGCAACCGCTGATCAGATGGTAAAGAAAGCTCTTGTTGTATGGGATAATCCTTAAGTGACTCTGAGAAATCAAATCATCCTGAAGATATTTCCATGATGGTGATCAAAGATGAGGAAGACATCTTCAACTCTCTTTTTTCATTGATGGCAAAGTCAAAAGATGAAGGCACTAAGGAAGAGGTAACCCTTCTTGACCTTAAAAGTAATATAGATACTTACTCCATCAAAAGGTTAAAAAAATGTGTTGTTGTGCTAATTGATTCAGTTGGTGAATTAACTGTTGAAAAGATTGCCTTGAGAGAAAACTTAGACTTTTGTCAAGATGAAAAAATAGTTCTTCTATCTCAAATGTCTGAAATAAATGATGAGTGGTAGCTCTGGAGATTGATTACTTGCAACTTAAAGAAAAGTTAGAAACCACTTTAAATGGGAAAAAGAAGTGTAGTTTTGAGTTGGATCTGGAAGAAAACTTAGAGAAATCTGAGGTAAATCTGGTTGCTGCACTAGAAAGAAACTCCCAATTAGAAATGGATCTAGGTCAAGCTAAGGAGGAATTGAACAAATCCTTAAAATGGACTAATTCCTCAAAGATCCTTGCAAACCTGGCTTATAAAAAATACAACAATGGGAAGGGTCTGGGATGTTGGAAGATAGACCCTCCTTACAACCCTCACATCAAGTTGTCTGATAGCTTGTTGTGCACTCATTGTGGTAGAAACAACCATATGAGAAGGACTTGTGAATTTCTAAGTAAAGTCAAAGAGAACCTTGAAAAGTTCTCCAAACTAAAGGAAAGAAGGAACCTAGTCCTAGCTATTAGTTCAATGAGAAAAAACTGCCTCCTTGGATCGGAAAGTTTCTTACAATCCCTTGTCTAATTTTTGAAAACTCCGTCTCAAGTGGGTTCCTAAATCTAACAAATGATTATTTGTCTGCATAAGAGAGGAAGCAGTCAATGCTGGTTCATGGACAGCGGATTCTACAAGCATATGACTGGAGAAGTGCATCACTTCCTCTCTTGTGAAGCACACCAAGGTGGTTGTGTGTCATTTGGATATGGTAAGAAAGGGTACATTCTTGGAATTGGGAAAATCGAAAAGTCTGTGGAGCATTCCATAGATGATGTTTACTATGTTAATGGTTTGAAGTATAACTTGCTTAGTGTTTCCCAAATCTGTGATAAGGGAAATGAAGTCATTTTTTTCCGAACAAGTGCATTGTTACCAATCTCATCTCTCAAGAGGTGATATTAATTGCAAAGATTCTCAACAATATGTTTTTATCAAACCTGGACTTAATAAGTGGAGGTAATCTTACATGTCTTAGTGTTCAGAGTGACAACACCGATTGTGGCACATGAGGCTTGGTCATGTAAGTACATCACTTCTGAATAAACTTGTCTTCAGGGACCTGGTCCTTGGTTTGCCAAAATTGAAATTTGCAGATAATAAGATTTGTAATGCTTGTGTTAAAGGAAAGCAAACCAGATCCTCGTTCAAACATAAGAAAGGCATAAGTACAACCAGGCCATTGAACTTCTTCATATGTATCTATGTGGTCAGTACAACCAGGCCATTGGAACTTCTTCATATGGATCTATCCGGTCATGTAAAGATTCAAAGTAGAGGTAGAAAGAAGTACATTCTGGTGATAGTCGATGATTTTTCAAAGTTCACCTGGATCATGTTCCTACAAACCAAAGACGAGACAGTTGAAGTGTTAATTATTTTTTCAAAAAGAATTATTCAAATAAAGCTGAATTGTAAAATTGTAGGGATCAGGTCGGACCATGGTACAGAGTTTGAAAATACTCAAACAAAAGGCTTCTGTGCTGAACATGGAATCAGTCACAACTTTTCTGCTTCTAGAACTCCTCAACAAAATGGGGTAGTTGAAAAGAAAAATAGAACTCTGGTGGATATTGCAAGAATCGTGCTTATTGACCCAAATCTGGCAAATAACTTCTGGGCGGAGATAGTGAACACAACATGCGATGTAACCAAAAGGTGCCTTATCAGATCCATACTCAAACGGACACCGTATGAACTACTGAAAGGAAAAAAGCGTAAACTCAGTTATCTTAGGGATTTTGGATGCAAATGCATTGTTCTTAACAATGGTAAAGATGATCTTGGTAAGTTTCATCCTAAAAGTGATGAGGGAATTTTTGTTGGATACTCTTCAACAAGCAAAGCATACAAAGTCTACAATAAAAGAACTCTATGCATAAAGTAGAGTATTCATGTCACTTTTGACGAATCTAGTGGAATAAACAACCTTGAAGATGGAAATGAAGCTGAACTTGAAGAGCTACTGCACATCCAGAGAGACAGTATTGTGCAGGAAACATCTCATGAGGTTGATCCAAATTATGAAAAGAATGCAAATCCTGAAGAAGGACCGGGTCCGCTTAACTCTTCAGATACAGTCGACAAAGAGGAAACGAATAAAGAAAACTCTGAAGATGGAGAACTAGCTGTTGAACCTAACAACAAATCTGTAAGGAAATCAGGATGGAAACATCAGTCCTCCCATCCCATGGACAAGCTTGTTTCACCTTTGGATTCCGGAATGCACACTAGATAAAAAACAAAAAACTTAATTGCATTATCAGTATTCATATCCACATTCGGACCCAAAAATATAAAAATAAAGCTTTAGAGGATGCATATTGGGTAAATTCAATGCAGGAGGAACTTTATCAGTTTGAGAGAAGCCAAGTATGGCACCTGGTCCCTAGACCAGTAAACAGAACCATAATAAGGACTAGGTGGGTTTACGAAACAAGCTTGATAAGTATGGGATTATTACAAGAAACAAGTTAAGGCCTGTAGTGCAGGAAAATAATCAGGAGGAAATGATCGATTACGATGAAATCTTTTCTCTAGTTTCTAGAATGGAGGCTATCATGATTCTAATTGAATTTGCCACATTCATGGATTTCAAGTTGTTTCAGATAGATTCAAAGGTGTATTTCTCAATGGTTATCTGAAAGAAGAGGTATATATTAAACAACCTCTAGGTTTTGAAGATGTTGATCTACCGAATCATGTGCTAAAGCGAGATAAAGCCCTATATGGTCTCAAGTAGGCTCCAAGAGCATGGCATTAGAGGCTGTCAAAGTTTCTTCTTGAAAATGGTTTCAAAAGAGAAAATATTGACAACACATTATTTTTGAAATCAAGAGGGAAGGAACTACTCATTGTACAAGTGTATGTTGATGACATAATCATTGGGGCTACATCAAAATCATTGTGCAAGGACTTTGCCTCTTTGATGGGAAGTGAGTTTGAAATGAGCATGATTGGAAAACTCTCTTTTTTCTTAGTCTTGCAAATCAAGCAGTCCACTCAGGGTACTTCTATCTGTTAAGAAAAGTATATCAAGGAGCTTCTCAAGAAGTTCAAAATGTTAGAGGCTAAATGAATTGACACCCTCATGGTAACACGTGCTAAACTTAAAAGTGATGAAGCTGGTATCGAAGTAAATGAGACGATGTATACAGGAATCATTGGATCACTTCTCTAGAGGCAGGCCAAATATTGTGTTCAATGTGGGAATGTGTGCAATATTTTAGGCATCCCCAAAGGAATCTCACTTAAAGACAACTAAGCGCATTTTGAGATATCTGAAAGGAACTCAGAACCTGGTCCTATTTTATCCTTAAGGATATTTGTTTGATCTGATTGGCTATGTTGATGCTGACTATGTAGGGTACTTTATTGATAGGAAAAACACCTCAGGAATGGCTCACTTTCTGGGATAATTACTAATCCCACGGGAACCAAGAAGCAAAACTCTGTAGCCTTGTCAACAACTAAGGTTGAGTATGTGGCTGATACATCATGTTGTGCACAAACTTTTGTGGATCAAGCAACAACTTGAAGACTTTGTATCCTCTCAGATACGATCCCTCTCATGTGTGACAACATAAGTGCAATGAATATAGGCAAAAATCCCGTTCAACATAAAAGAAGCAAGCACATTGATGTGATACGCCATTTCCTTAGAGATAATGTTGGAAAGAGAAATGTTGCTATAAAGTTCTGCAAGACTGAAGATTGAATAGTTGACATCTTCACCAAAGCGTTGAGAAAGGAACACTTCATCAAGAATAGGATGAGTTTGGAGATGCTCAGGCTGAACTGATTCCTCACCAACCATGCAAGTGAACCTATCATTGACTATGCTCAGAGGGCATGTATCTATGCTTGTTTGTTTTTGAGAATTGTATGGGAACTCACAAATTTACCTTATTGTAGGTACACACTCATGTTACTATGGCTAGAGGGAAGATTAAGTCATATTAATCAGGGCAACTCCAAGCAAGGGACCAGGTCCTTATTCAGATTAGTATCACCTTACTATGTTAAGTTACTACCTAACATTCACTTGCCAAATGTCATATCTTTGTCTTTCCATAAAGAAACATTTTTCCATTTCAAGTCCAAAGGTCACCTCTATTCACAGACCCAATGCAAGTGTTAAAAGACACTAGAATCCTTCTTTTCTTCAAAAAAATTCAAAGCAATCCTTCTAAATCTTCTCTTGTGTTCATTTTTTTTTTACTATCCACTCTCTTCCTTATTCAAAGAAATGTCTAAGCCAACCTCTACTTCAAAAGATCTTATTTCCCTAGAAATCGAAAACCCTAGTTCTTTCCAGTTCTAAACCCTTCTTGAAGATCCCTCCCGTTATACTCATGTGTGTGGGATGGGTGAAATTGGCGAGTTTGAAATTCCTCGAACGGAAGTACTGGAGTCTCCAACAGCACAAACCCTTTATAATTTTCTGTTGCCAACAGAGGCTCCTCCTTGTTCACCCACTTTAGTTATTTCTTCTCCAAATGCCTCAAATCACTCTGAGGTACAATCTATTGGTAAACCCTCTGATGATATGCGTGCCTTGGAGTTAGATATCACTTCATAACCTGGTCATGTGTGTTTAGTATTGTATGAGAGGTTGTTTGATGGTGACTTACTTGAAGGAAAAGGGTTGAATCAAACATTTTGGTAACAATACTAGAATGGATTATTCAAAGTTTGACTACTTTAAAGGATATATCCATCCTCCTTTTTATGAAGTTGAGTGTAAATCACCTGATCGGGTCCTCAACAAGTCTAAGCCCTTGTTTGACAAAACCATTGAAATTGAGACTCAAATCGACTAAAATCATGAAGAGGGTGAGGAGGATAAACAAACACCTCTGACTTGGAAACAAACAGGAAGAAAAGGAGCAAATACCCCTGAAAAAGTGGTTGTCGAAGGAGAAATCTCAAGTGTTGACAAGGTTGCACAAGTACCAGAGGCACTAAGTGTGGCAACAAAAAAACATGATGACAAAGGCAAGGGAAATCTTGTTGAACCCTCTTCTATTAAGGTTACTGAAAATTATACTACATAGGGATCACATCAGAAACTAATGGGGGGAGTTATGGAAGCAAACAAAGCCCAATCACTTCACAACAAAATGAAGAGAAAAACTTCCATCTCAAAAGATGTTCAGATAGTTGATCCCACTGATATCTCAAAGAAGGGTGTGGCTGTTAGGTGAAGTGAGATTGAATCAGACGACATCGTAAGGGCTGTGGCCAAAAGACATAAAGAAGTAGAGGAGATGAAAATTAAAGTTCCAAAGAAAAAGAAAACCAGCAAAGGGAGAAAGCAAATGAGGCTCCTGTCAAACCAAAGACTGCATCCAAGACCAAATCTACAGATTGACCAAGCCTCTTTGTTAGGAATGGCAAAGGGAATACAATTTTGAACAGGGAGGAGAGAATTGAAGCTCTCTAAACCTAGAAAGTATTGAATGGAAGGGTTTTTTTATCCTGAAATAATAACCAAACTAGGTATGTATTACCTGGTAGACAATGTAATTGGATCATTTGTTTGAATTGCATGTATCATACTTCCATGACCCTAAGGTAAGGGAACTTTTATTATAAAATGGAACCCCTAAAAGATGGAGGCATCAGGAAACGAGTGCATGATGTGGACATAGACCTAAGTGAGGAAGTGTTGGGCATCATTCTGGATGTGCCTTGCAAAGGGACCAGGTTTGTCGAAGGGTATAAGCCTACTAAGGATTTTTTTCAGATAGCGACCAAATTTGGAGATCTTAAATGTTCTGAAGTTCCTAAGAAATATCTTAAGGGTGAATATCAGTTGTACTTCGGATTTGTCAACAAGTTACTGCTACCCAGAACTGAGAAAAGAACAGTTGCCTCATTAACAAATCGCTTTCTCATGGAGTTGCTTGACACCTTTGAAGCAATTAATCTTCTAGCATTCATGCTGGAACATATGCACAAAATCATGACTATAAAGAATGGAAAACATGAGATTGCATATGGATACTTGTTTAACAGGCTGTTCCCCCACTTTAATGTGCCTCTTGGTAGAGGGTTGGTAGGAACCATCAAGAAAACGTTTTCCAGGTCCACACTTATTGAGTGTGAGTGTGTGGAGGGAAAGATTAAAGCCAAGTCTAAGGTCTCTAAGCTTCAGAAAAAACAAAAGTGCTGTAACGCGAAATGAAGGACCTGACAAGTAATCTAGCAGAAAATAAGTTAGACATTACCAGACTTCATGTTTTCCTTCGGAAGGAAAGGTTTCAGGGACCTGGTACCAGTGCTGACATGTAGGGGAACTGGATAGCTTGAGAGTACAAAATGCAAAAGTGACTGTGTGAAATGCCTTTTTGGACGAGGAAGTAAAGTCTCTCACCAAGAAGTTGTTGCAGGCACAGAATGAGGCAAATCATCGCATGACTATGTTGCTACAATCCTTTCCTCCGCGTCTTTCCCCATCATAAAAAACGTTCCCCATCTGATCCTCCTCTATGTTTTTTCATTGGCATTGTGTTCTTAGGTTTGTGGTATTCTTAACTGACAGTTTTGTGATACTTGTCCTATTTTGATGAATGCCTGATTATGATATGTCTTTCTTTTCTCTGTTTTGCCTGTTTGCTCATGTACTGTGTTGCTTATAGATATGGGTTCCCTGACGCTTACTTAACATCTTGCATATGCTTACTGTTTTATATTTTCAATAGTGTCCAAATGCGTTGAGGATATTGGTGACAGGGGAAATACGACAACAAGGGAAAAAAGATAGGAGGAATGAAACAATGAATAATCACATATAAGAGAGTTGTTTGTTTGTCATCATCAAAAGGAGGGGGGGGGGAATGTAGTATTTCAGTGTTTTGATGATTCTCACAAAGACTGGGACTGGTGCAAGGTAGAATCACCCTCATCCAAGTCTGAATGGTAAATAGTTTTAAAGCTGCCTTGTCAGTGGTTAGGTGAGAAGGACAATATACTCCTTCAATAAGAATGGACGAGGTTGTTAAACAGATAATACATCCTTGGTTGATTGATAGATTCAACACAACAAACAACAAAAATCATTCATTCAAAGTGTGTTATATTTGTCTTTGAAGAACTCATGCTTTAACACACACACAACAAGGGACCTGATAGAGCTATCATGGGCATCTTTTCAGTGTTGTTGTCTCAATGCTTGTAATGTTCTGAAGTTGTAAGATTTGTTTCTCATCTATAAAGAAACACATCGAGTCTTTTATTTGTGTACCAAATACAAGAACACAGTTAGAGTTAATTGTGCGTCTTGTGAGTGAAGTCTATATTAATTAGAGTTAGTTAATATAAAGGGCAATAGAGGCATTGTTGTGGCTCTGTTGAGTAATCGAGTTATTACTTGTAGTGAAATTAAGAATTTAATCTCGTGTGGTATATTTGAAGTATGTATTCACTTGTTGCTTGATATTAGTAAAATTTGTTGAAAGTCCTATGAGTACAGATCGTGGTTTTACTCCCTTGAGCAAGAAAGTTTCCACGTAAAAACTCATTGTCTTTATTGTTCTTTGTATTTCTTCTACTATACAATCTATTGTTAAACCCTCTGATGACATGCCTGCCTTGGAGTTAGATATCACTTCATAACCTGGTCATGTGTCTTTGGTAATGTATGAGAGGTTGTTTAATGGTGACTTACTTGAAGGAAAGGGGTTGGATCAAACAATTTTGTAGCATGAAAGGAATGGGTTATTCAAATCTTGACTACTTGGAAGGATATATCCATCCTTGTTTCTCTGAAGTTGAGTGTAAATCACATGATCTGGTCCTCAACAGGTCTCAGCCATTGTTTGACAAAACCAGTGAAATTGAGGCTCAAATCGACTTAAATCTGGAAGAGGGCTAGGAGGATGAACAAGCTCCTCTGACTTGGAAATAAACAAGAAGAAAAGGAGAAAATTCCCCTAAAAAAGTGGTTGTCGAAGGAGAAATCTCAGGTGTTGACAATGTTTCACAAGTGTTAGAGGCACCAAGTGTGGGAACAAGAAAACATGATGACAAAGGCAAGTAAAAGCTTGTTGAACCTTCTTCTGTTTAGTTGTTGCAATGTATACTACACGGGGATCACAACATAAATTAATGGGGGAGTTATGGAAGCAAACAAAGCGCAGCCCTTCACAACAAAAGGAAGAGAAAAACTTTCATCTCCTAAGATGTTCAGATAGTAGATTCTATTGATATCTCAAAGGAGGGTGTGGCTGTTGGGTCAAGTGAGATAGAATCAGATGACATCGTAAGGGCTATGGCTAAAAGACATAGAAATGTTGAGAAGATGAAAATTAAAGTTCCAAAGAATAAGAAAACCAGTAAGGGGAAGAAAGCAAATGGTTCCTGTCGAACCAAAAACTACATCCAAGTCAAAATCTACCGAGGGACCAGGTCTCCTTGTTAGGAAAGGCAAAGGGGATACAATTTTGACCAAGGAGGACATAATTAAAGCTGTCTAAACTTAGAAACTATTGAATGTAAGGGTTTTTCTATATCCTGATATAATAACCAAACTAGGTATGTGTTACCTGGTAGACAATGTAATGTTGCAGGACTGGATCATTTGTTTGAATTGCATGTACCATACCTGCATAAGCCTAAAGTAAGGGATTTTTATTATAAAATGGAACTCGTACAAGATGGAGGCATCAGGAAATGAGTGCATGATGTGGAGATAGACTTAAGTTTGGAAGTGTTGGGCATCATTCTGGATGTGCCTTGCAAAGGGACCAGGTTTGTCGAATAGTGTAAGCCTTCTAAGGATTTTGTTCAGATGGTGACCAAACTTGGAGATCTTAAATTTTCTGAAGTTCCTAAGAAGTATCTTAAGGGTGAATACCAGTTGTACTTCGAATTTGCCAACAAGTTACTACTACCCAGAACTGAGAAAAGAACAGTTGTCTCATCAACAAATCTCTTTCTCATGGAGTTGCTTAACACCTTTGAGGAAACTAATCTTCCATCAATCATGCTCGAACATATGCAAATAATCATGACTGTAAAGAGTGGAAAACATGTGGTTGCATATGGATACTTATTGAATAGGGTGTTCTTCCACTTTAATGTGCCTCTTGGTAGAGGGGTGGCAGGAACCATCAAGGAGACTTTTTCCATGTCCACACTTATTGAGTGTGAGTGTGTGGAGGGAAAGATTAAAGCCAAGTCTAAGGTCTCTAAGCTTCAGAAAAATTAAAAGTTCTGAGAAGTGAAATGGAGGACCTCACAAGTAATCTAGAAGAAAAGTAGTTGGAGATTACCATACTTCATGTTTTCCTTCAGAAGGAAAGGTCTCGGGGACCTCGTACCAGTGCTGACATGTAGGGGAATTGGATAACTTGAGAGCACAAAATGCAAAAGTGACTGTGTGAAAAGCCTTGTTGGAGTCTCTCACCAAGAAGTTGTTGCAGGCACACAATGAGGCAAATCATCGCATGGCTATGCTGCTACAATCCTTTACTCCCCGTCCTCCCCCATCATAAAAAATATTCCCCATCAGATCCTCCTATATATTTTTTCCAGTGGCATTGTGTTCTTAGGTTTGTGGTATTGTTAATTGATAGTTTTCTGATACTTGTCCTATTTTGATGAATGCCCGATTATGATACGTCTTTCTCTTCTTTGTTTTTCCTGTTTGCTCATGTAATGTGTTGCTTATAGACATGGGTTGCATGACGTTTACTTAATATCTTCCATATGCTTACTATTTTATCTTTTCAATATTGTCCAAATGGGGAATATATTGTACATGTGCGTTCAGGATATTGGTGACAAAGGAAATACGGCAACAAGGGAACAAAGATAGGAGGAATGAAACAATGAATGATCACATATAGGAGATATTTTTGTTTGTTATCATCAAAAAGGGGGTAACTGTAGTATTTTAGTGTTTTGATGATTCTTACAAAGGCTGGGACTTGGTGCAAGGTAGAATTGCTCTTATCCAAGTCGGAATGGTAAACAGATGTAAAGTTGCCTTGCCAGCGGTTAGGTGAGAAGGCCAGTGTACTCCTCCAATGAGAATGGACAAGGTTGCTTGTTCAATAGATAATATATCCTTGGTTGATTGATATATTCAACACAACAAACAAAAATGATCATTCATTCAAAATGTGTTATAGTTTTCTTTGAAGAACTCAAACTTTAAAACACACACAACAAAGGACTTGATTGAGCAATCAAGGGCATCTTTTAAGTGTTGTTGTCTCAATGCTTGTAATGTGCTGAAATTGTAAGATTTGTTTCTCACCTCTAAAGAAACACATCAAGTCTTTTATTTGGGTACCAAATACAAGAACACAATTAGAGTTAATTGGGCGTCTTGTGAGTGAAGTCTATATTAATTAGAATTAGTTAATATAAAGTGCAATGGAGTCATAATTTTGGCTCGGTAGAGTAATAGAGTTATTACTCGTAGTGAAATTAAAAATTTAATGTTGTGTGGTATATTTGAAGTATGTATTCACTTGTTGCTTGATATTAGTAAAAACTGTTGAAAATCATGTGAGTATAGATCGTGGTTGTACTCCCTTGAGCAAGGAGGTTTCCACGTAAAAACTCATTGTCTTTATTGTTCTTTGTATATCTTTTAATGCACAATCTGTTGTTAAACCCTCTGATGATATGCCTGCCTTGGAGTTAGATATCACTCATAACCTGCATGTGTCTTTAGTTATGTCTGAGAGGTTGTTTGATGGTGACTTTCTTGAAGGAAAGGGGTTGGATCCAACATTTTGGAAGCAGAAGAGGAATGGGTTATTCAAAGCTTGACTACTTTGAAGGATATATCCATCCTCCTTTCTCTGAAGTTGTGTAAATCACATGATCCGATCCTCAACATGTCTAAGCCTTTCTTGGACAAAACCACTGAAATTGAGGCTCAAATAGACTTAAATCAGGAAGAGGATGAGGAGGATGAACAAACTCCTCTGACTTGGAAACAAACAGGAAGAAGAAGAGAAAATGCACCGAAAAAAGTGGTTGACAAAGGAGGAATCTCAGGTGTTGACAAGGTTGCACAAGTGTCAGAGGTACCAAGTGTGGCAACAAGAAAACATGATGACAAAGGCAAGGGAAAGCTTGTTGAACCCTCTTCTGTTAAGGTTGCTCGAAAGTATATTACACGGGGATCACAACAGAAATTATTGGGGGGAGTTATGGAAGCAAACAAAACCCAAGCGCTTCACAACAAAAGGAAGAGAAAAACTTCCATCTCCAACGATGTTCAGACAGTGGATTCCATTGATATCTCAAATGAGGAAGTGGATGTTGGGTCAAGTGAAATTGAATCAGACGACATTGTAAGGGTTGTGGCCAAAATACATAGAGAAGTAGAGGAGATGAAAATTAAAGTTCCAAAGAATAAGAAAACCAGCAAGGGGAAGAAAGAAAATGAGGCTCCTGTCCAACCAAAGACTGCATCCAAGTCCAAATCTACAGAGGGACCATGTCTACGCTTCAGAAAAGGCAAAAGGGAAACAATTTTGACCAGGGAGGAGAGAGTTGAAGCTCTCTAAACCTAGAAATTATTGAATGGAAGGATTTTTTTTATCTGTAATAATAACCAAACTAGGTATGTGTTACCTGGTAGACAATGTAATGTTGCTGGACTGGATCATTTGTTTGAAATGCATGTACCGTACTTGAATTAGCCTAAAGTAAGGAAACTTTTATTATAAGATGGAACTCCTACAAGATAGAGGCATCAGGAAACGAGTGGATGTTGTGGACATAGACTTAAGTGAGGAAGTCTTGGGCCTCATTCTGGATGTGCCTTGCAAAGGCACCAGGTTTGTCGAAGGGTGTAAGCCTTCTAAGGATTTTGTTCAGATCACGACCAAATTTGGAGATCCTAAATGTTCTGAAGTTCCTAAAAAGTATCTTAAGGGTGAATGAAAATTGTAATTCGACTTTTCAACAAGTTACTGCTACCCAGAACAGAGAAAAGAACAATTGCCTCATAAATAGATCTCTTTCTCATGGAGTTGCTTGACACCTTTAAAGCAATTAATCTTCCAGCAATCATGCTGGAACATATGCACAGAGTCATGACTATAAAGAATGGAAACATGGGATTGCATATGGATACTTGTTGAACTGGGTGTTTCTCCACTTTAATGTGCCTCTTGGTAGAGGGGTGGCAGGAACCATCAAGAAAACTTTTTCCATGTCCCCACTTATTGAATGTGAGTGTCTGGAGGTAAAGATTAAAGCCAAGTCTACGGTCTCTAAGCTTCATAAAAAACAAAAGTGTTGTAACGCGAAATGGAGGACCCTTACAAGTAATCTAGTAGAAAAGAAGTTGGAGATTACCAGACTAGATGACACCTGAGCCTTGGTGGCTCTGTCTCACCTCCACGAGCATTCCCACGGCTCGTGTGGGGATCCACAGCCCGTGAAGGGTCTCATGGTCAACCACTCATAGGAGGGTGTGAACCATGATGAGGGTGATGGACCGTGGTCCTGATCACAGCCCGTGAACCCCTCAGCGGTTCACCTGCTTCTGCTGAAAATTCCTAGTCTATTTTTATGAGGTGTTACAATATCTCCCCCTTGGGATCATTCGTCGTCGAATGAAGTCTATACTAGGTGAGTTTGGATGGAAGGAGCTTCAATCCCTACCACTAAGTACTAGCAATTGATATCTAACTGTACTGAGTTCCAAGAACATGCAAATATGCTGAAATGGAAGAACAACTAAAGGAACAAGATACTAAGACTGAATTTACGCAAGAGTAAAATGAGAGACTGAAGTGGAAATATTTCCTAAAACTGAAACGGAATCCGAAGGAAAGTGGTGAGGATACTTGGCCTTCATGGCTGCTTCTTCTTCCCAAGTAGCTCCCTCTACGGACTGACTCTTCCACAAAACCTTTACTAAAGCAACTTCTTTGTTTCTCAACCTACGAACCTGAAGGTCAAGAATATCAACTAGCACATCTTCATAAGTGAGACAATCCTTCACATCCACACTCTCTAATGGTACTATCGATGCTGGATCACCCACACACTTCTTTAACAAGGAGATGTGAAAGACTAGATGAACTGATGCTAGTTCTGTTGGCAACTCTAAGTCATAAGCCACATTACCAACCGTTTGCACGATTCTGTAAGGACCTACATATCTAGAACTGAGCTTCCCTTTCTTACCAAATCTCATAATCCCCTTCATAGGTGACACTTTCAGGAATGCCCAATCATCAATCTCAAACTCTAAGTCCTTTCTCCTTATATCTGCATAGGACTTTTGACAACTCTGGGCTGTCTTTAGTCTATCTCTCATGAGCTGAACCTTTTCCATAGCCTCATGAACCAAATCTGGCCCAATCAAATCTGCTTCACCTACTTCAAACCAACCAATCAGAGATCTACATCTACGCCTATAAAGTGCCTCATACGGGGCCATATGAATAATGGAATGGAAGCTATTATTATAGGAAAACTCTATGAGATGTAGGTGATTGAAATGACCCAAAAAGTTCTTAAAAATGTGCTTCGGTAGTTACCGGAAACTTGTTTAACTATATATAAAAAAAAATTAGTCTTGTTCTTTGTAATAATTTCCTGCACATTGAATTTTAAACATGAAAAGTGATTGTTTTGAGCATGTTGTGACCCTAGAACTTGAACCTAAATTTGGAATGGATGTGGAGATTTTCATGTGGTATTGTGGGTGTTAAAAAGGTGTTGTTGTAGGTTGTTCACTGGTTTGGCTGCATAATTACTACCCTATTTTCCATGCTCTTTGATTCCATTACATGCCTTCAAGGTGTTTGACAAAATGTCCAACTATGGAGAATTGATGAATCGATGCTTTAAAGCTTGAGTTATGAGATGTATGGAAATCCAGAGATGTGTTGATGACAAACTAAGCTTGTGTATATGTTCATTCCATACGTGAGATTGCATTAGAGCCTAATGGGAATTTCCTATATAAAGTGTTGCATGACCATGCCCGGTCCGGGGGAAAAGAACCGGACAACCATGTGAGAGGTTTTTATCTCACCACCTAGGATGCTTGGGGTGTGACCAACATCAACCATGTGAGAGGTTTATATCTCACCACCTAGGATGCTTGGGGTGTGACCAACATCAACCATGTGAGAGGTTTATATCTCACCACCTAGGATGCTTGGGGTGTGACCAACATCAACCATGTGAGAGGTTTATATCTCACCACCTAGGATGCTTGGGGTGTGACCAACATCAACCATGTGAGAGGTTTATATCTCACCACCTAGGATGCTTGGGGTGTGACCAACATCAACCATGTGAGAGGTTTATATCTCACCACCTAGGATGCTTGGGGTGTGACCAACATCAACCATGTGAGAGGTTTATATCTCACCACCTAGGATGCTTGGGGTGTGACCAACATCAACCATGTGAGAGGTTTATATCTCACCACCTAGGATGCTTGGGGTGTGACCAACATCAACCATGTGAGAGGTTTATATCTCACCACCTAGGATGCTTGGGGTGTGACCAACATCAACCATGTGAGAGGTTTATATCTCACCACCTAGGATGCTTGGGGTGTGACCAACATCAACCATGTGAGAGGTTTATATCTCACCACCTAGGATGCTTGGGGTGTGACCAACATCAACCATGTGAGAGGTTTATATCTCACCACCTAGGATGCTTGGGGTGTGACCAACATCAACCATGTGAGGGGTTTATACCTTGCCACCAGGGTGTCCGGGTGTGAACGGCATCCCCCATCCTAAGTTGGGGTTATAGATTGGTTGGATCATGCATACACATATGATATCTACTATTAGTATAGAGTTACTTAAACATGTTTTGACTTCACTTTGATCATGCATCCTCATATTGTTATTCATAATGCCTATGAAACTATTTCTTGTATTTCGATTGTGTCCTTGTTTATTGTTGTGTTGCACCCCGCATACTTAGTACATTCCAAGTACTAACGCATATTTTGCCTACATGATGTCACCATGTAGGGACCGGAGCTACTCTTGATCCTTCTCTTCGTTCACGTGGCTAGTACTGTGCTTATTCTAGTTGTTGGTGAGTCCTCAATGATTCGAGGGCTATGTTATGTTTCCTACTCCTATGTTTTGAGACTTTAGCTTGCAATTGTATTTTGACTATGAGGGGAGCCGGTAATATGTCATGGCCCCCGTCCTATCTATGTATGTAGAGGTGTGCGTTGGACAAGTATTTTGTAAATGAGCTTGACTCTTGTTCTATGATGTCATTTTGAAATGGTTTGCCCTTAGTCCCTATTTCCCGTTAATTAATGTTGAATGTACTTCCGCGACCGATGAAGTGTGATGACAAGTTTGAGAGGCTTGTTTGGGGTTCCTTCGGGTTCCTCATTCGCCATGTCACGTCTAGGCCCTAGGCTTGGGTCGTGATAGTGATCATCCCAATTACCCTTGAAACCGATCACGCAAGCTCTCAACATGTCCTATAAGTTCTGAATGGTACGCTCTGCCTGACCATCCGTCTATGGATGAAATGTTGTACTGAGATTTACCTAATTACCAAGTCTTTTCTGATACGATTTCCAGAAATGGGAGGTAAACTGAGGACCTCTTTCTGAAATGATAGACATGAGAACCCCATGCAACTTGACTATCTCATTAATATAGAGTTTGGCGTAGTCCTCTATTGAGTCTATATTCTTGACAGCCAAGAAGTGAGCGGGCTTAGTAACTCTGTCTACTATAACCCAAATGGATTCATATTGTGTACGAGTAAGAGGTAAATCCGTAATGAAGTCCATGTTTATCACTTCCCACGTCCATGTATGTCACGACCCAAAAAATGGACGTGATGGCACTCGACTTATCCCACCAAGACAAGTCAACTTAAAACCAAAATATCACAAAAATGCGAAAGTATGACATATTAAAATCTCAAAATACTATAAGTGCAGATAACTAAGTCAACTTAATAAAACTCCCAAAATCTGGTTGTCACGTGCACAAGCCTCTAAAGTATTACTATTGATTAAAAAAACACAAGTCTCAAATGACATTATTTCTGGAATAGAACAAGATCATAAATATGAGTACGAAGGTCCGTTGAAATGACAAGAAACTACCTCACAAACCTCCACAAGAAGCCTCAGACAAAAAGAGAAGATAAAGTATCACGAAGGTCTGGGCTAGTAACCTACAAAAATGTAGAAGAAAGGGGTGAGTACCAAACCACATGGTACTCAGCAAGTAAACCTCTAAACACAAGCTAAGGGAAAAAAATACGGCTACTCACACCCCCACCAAACCTCCACAACTATAACCTGCATAAAACCAGCCCAACCTAACAGTTCACAATTTACATAGCATACAGCTCAACAACAACACTCTAGCAATTTCATAGCCACAACAACACGTTCAATATTCATTAATCACAAGTTCCACAGAAAGGCACTCACAATATAAGCAAGATAACGTCAAGTACATCAATGTTAAAGATATGCAATGCAATGAAATGTAATGTCAAGTATAGTGATGCATGTCTGACCTAATGATACACACCTACTGTCTCTCAGTCTGGGACCCATAAAGGACATATTTGTCCATGCATTCATCGCGGCATGCGATACAACCCTCGATATATATTATCCGTCATGGTGCGCGACACGCCCCTCGATAGTAGAATCCATTGCAACGTACGACACGTCCCTCGAAACCAGCCCAACCTAACAATTCACAATTTACATAGCACATAGCTCAACAACAACACTCTAACAATTACATATCCTCAACAACAAGCTCAATTTTCATCAATCACAAGTTCCACAGAAAGACACTCACAAGAATCAGCAAAACACAATATCAAGTTCACTAATAATAAAGATGTGCAATGCAATGGAATGCAATGTCAAGTATAGTGATTCATGTCTGACCTAGTGATACACACTCGCTATCTCTCCATCCGGGAACCATAGGGGACATATATGTCCATGCATTCATTGCGGCACGTGACACGTCCCTCGATATATAGTATCCATCGCGGTGCACGACACATCCCTCGATAATAAAATCCATCGTAGCATGTGACACGTTGCTCGAAATATAGTATACATCACGGCGTGCGGTAATGTCCCTCGAAATGGTACATTCTCTTTAGTTTCTTATTCTTTCTCAATTCATATAACACTTGTCACAACCATGTCTCAGAACAATGTAAATGACATGTTCACACAAATAATGATGAGATGACCATTTTCATAACATTGCATAATTCACAACAACACAATCGTGATACAACATCAACAATGAATCAAAAAGTCTTTCAAAACCATTCTCAACACATCACACACCAATAATTAATTACATAGCCTTTTATTACCCTTTTTCTATCATTAAAATTATTCAATATGGACAAGTCAACCCATCACAAACTCCCATTACTTCCCAACACATACCACAAAGTAACTACACGATTTTATACACTTAACAAGGGTTTAGAAATCCACTTGCCTCAATTAGTCAAACAATCACTCCGGGACTTGAGTCTTCCCCTTTCATTGGACTTCCAAATAAATGCAATCTATTCAAATAAGTAATCACAATAAGATTTTGAAACTAACAACATTCATATTACTATATGTCTAGCCTAGGCCCATAAACACTCACCCAAATCTATAATCAAGTTCTTAAATCTTGATGTCAATTAACATGTCAACTCTTTCAATTTTCTCCAAATTTCAAGTCGAGGGTTTAGTTTCAATTTGTCCAATATCATAATGTGATAATCACAAGAAAATTCCATACCCAAAATCAAAAGCATAACCCGTAACTTTACTATAAATTACAAATAAAACTTAACCCAATTACCAAACTCATTAGCAATCATTGGACATCATTACCCAATGATTCTCCATGTCGTAAGTAAACAAAAAACAACAACATTTACTCCATTTCTGCCGAATCACATCATGCAACAATTAACATTTTTTTCTCTCGCTTTCATAATGCCAACATCCTAATATTACTAATAATAAACTACTAATTAATTAGAAAAGAGATAGTTAATTGCAGCAAAATTACAGTTAAGACTATTACCTAGAGAACTGTTCTCGTCGGCGGCTGCTTCCAGGTAATTTTTGTTTTCTTTTCTTTTCTAAATTAATTATGTACTAAAGTGACAAATTCTACTAACTTATTTATATATATATGTGCCAAATTGTATAGGGTCTTAAACAAATTTTTGATTTGACCCATTAAACATGAACTAAATAAATAAATATCCGTCAATTAAATAATCGTAGTTATCGAAAGTTCAAAATTTTTAAATCAACTTCACCGACTAATCAAAAATAAATCGGGGCAATTATCGAGAGGGGTGAAATGGTAATTTTATGAAAATTTTTAAAAATGACTTTTCAAGTTATTACAACATCATACCTCCTAGTTTCTAATGTTCTACCTTAACCTGTTCATAGTTAGGCCACTTGGCCACAAAATCTGCTATGTCCCTCTTCATGTCGTTCCACCAAAAGACATCCCGTAGATCACGGTACATCTTAGTGGCACCTGGATTAATGGAATACCTGGAGTTATGAGCTTCAGTAAGGATATGCTGCCTTAACTCACCCATACTAGGAACACATAAGCGATCCTGGTAACGAAGCACACCATCTCATCCTTCAGAGCTCAAGTTTCTGCTGATGAGCCGCACCTTTCAACTGAAGCACTATAGGATCATTATCTTGTTCTTCTTTAATCTCCGCTACCAATGACGATTCTGACACATTTTGAACTATCGCACCATCATCTGATTTGTTCGTAAGGCAAACTCCTAAGCGAGTAAGCCAGTGAACATCTTTAGCTAACTCTTTCTTGTAGTCCTCAACATGTGCTACCCTACCCATAGACAGTCTGCTGAGAGAATCCGCTACTACATTGGCCTTACCATGATGGTAAAGCACATTCATGTCTTAATCTTTTAGGAATTAAAGCCAACTCCTCTGATGAAGATTCAAATCTTTCTGGGTGAACACATACCAGAAGCTGTTATGGTTTGTGAACACATCCATGTGAACACCATACAAGTAATGTCTCCAAATCTCTAGGGCAAATACTACTGCCGCAAGTTCGAGGTCTTACGTTGGGTAGTTCTTCTCATGGACCATAAGTTGTCTAGAAGCATACACTATAACCTTACCTCACTGCATCAACACACAACTTAGGACGACCGTGAATGCATCACAATAAATCACATAGCCGTCTGAACCATCTGGTAGAGTCAAGACGGGAGCTGTAGTCAACCTAGTCTTCAGTTCTGAGAAGCTTTCTTACACTCATCTGACCACTGAAACTTGACCTTTTCTGAGTCAACTTGGTCAATTGGGAAGCTATGCATGAAAATCCTTCAACGAATATCCTGTAATAACTAGTCAAACCCAATAAACTTTTGATATATGTTGGAGAAGTGGTTCTGGGCCATTGCTTCACTGCCTCTATTTCTGAGAAACCACTCGGATTCCTTCACTAGATACCATGTGACTTTGTTCAACTGGCGATAGTCAATGCACATTCTAAGAGAACCGTCTTTCTTTTTCACGAACAACACCGAAGCACCCCATGGAAAGATACTAAGTCTGATGAACCCTCCGTACTAAATTGGGGGAGTAAGGTGAAGTGTCACCATTTCTTGGACACAGTTTGGGCATTTAGGAGCAATTTTGCGCTAATTAGGCGATTTTCTCAATTTTTTGTGTGTTGGCCCATGAATATTTTGATGATATGGCTTCCGATCGACTTTTCTTGCAAAATCTTTATGGAACCCTCCGTAGGGAGTTGGAAGAACAGTATATGAAGCGTCACCATTTTGGACACATTTTGGGCATTTGGGAGCCATTATGCGATTTTCTCAGTTTTTCGTGTGTTCACCCATGAATATTTTGGTGATATGGCTTTCGATCGCCTTTTATGCAAAACCTTTATGGAACTCTCTATAGGGAGTTAAGGGACCAGTACATAGAGCCTCACCATTTTTGGACATATTTTGAGCATTTAGAAGCTATTTGAAGGAGAAGAACACCGTATGAGTTAATATCTCATGGTCACTCAACTTTGAATAGTTCACTTAAAAAGTCACTCAATTTTGGATAGTTTACTTAGAAAGTCATTCAACTTTCTTTTATAACTCAAAAATCACTCAACTATTGATATTTCACTTAAAAGTAACTCAACTATTGATATTTTTTTTACAAAGTCATCAATGTAAATAAACTAACCTTTTTTAAAATAATAAGATGATAGCTTAATTATTTTATTAAATTTTTTATTATATAATTTTTATTTTTAAACATATTTTTAAGAAAAAAGTAATAAAAGATTGCAATTGTCTGTTCTTTCCATTACTTATTAATTACCTTTGATCAATTCCAACCTCCTCCTTTTTATTTAGATAATTTTTCAACATATTTAATTATAGTAAGACAATTGCTAGATTGGAAAAATATTTTTTTTTGTTTATTGCTACGATATGTTTTTCATAAAAAATGTAATTAAATAATTGAAGCGGGTCAGTAAGACAATTAAAAAATATATATTTTTATTTCTCAAAAAAGTAGTTTAAAATAAAAATTAGATTTCTACAAAAAAAAAATTGTGTAACTTTTAAAGTAAAATATCAATAGTTGAGTGATTTTCTAAGTGAAATACTAGGGGTGTCAAATGGGTGTGCTTAGTTGAAATAGAAATTTAGTTGGGTTATGACCCGCCCATATTCACTTTGAGCTCAAATGGGTTGGGCTCCAATGAGTTAAAAATTGGGTTGAGTCATGACCCACTTAATCTCAATAATTTTACCATATTGTTATTTACAAATTTTACAATCACAATTTGAATTTCAACTAAGAAAATATTTACAAATCAATAGATAAATCCTAGAATATATATATATATATATATATATATATATATAATATAGATAGTAATTTATGCCTAAAATATGAGAATATACATTACACTAATGCAAATAAACAATCTTAAAATAGGTTGAAATTTGAGATTAAATTGGGCTCAATTGAAGATTCATTTAAAATGGGTTAAGACTTGACTGAGTTGAGATTGAGTCCAATTCAAATTATTTGCGCCCAACACATAATATTTTGTGCGAGTTGGGCTGATTAGCTATATTTGGGCTCATTTTGACACCTTTATGAAATACCAGTAGTTGAGTGACTTTCTAAGCGAAATATTTATAGGTGAGTGACTTTTGAATTAAAAAAAATAATTGAGTGACTTACTAAGTGAAAAAAACTCACAGTTGAATAACTTTCTAAGTAAATTATTAAAAATTGAGTGATCATCCAAAATATTATCTCCATAAATTATTCAACTAAGCAAATGTATCAATATGTATATGTCAAATGTAACTTAGAAATAAATAGAACATAATCTTACAAGAATAAATGTGAGTTGTGGACACGAAGTCGTTCGTAAGCCTCTTTCCAATCGACTAAACATGTTTTAGTTTTACACCAGAAAAGGGAAAATCTACCTTAATAGACATTCATATATATATATATATATATATAATATAAATTTTACATATAATTTAAAATAATTACGTATTTTATCACTAATTAAGATTTTTCTACCATATATTAAGAAGATACACATAGAAACATATATTTTTACTACCAGATAGACTAACATAGGGAGAGAGGCGAGAGAGATGTGGAGGTAGGCCAGCGAGATAGTAATGTATCACAAATGCGCGTGAATCACACTAGATAGATGTATCTATACATATCTAGTGTGATTCGCATGTATTTGGGATACCAGATACATAGGAGAGTGGTGAACGAGATTTGTTATGTATCCAAGATACATGTGAATCCACTTGGATATGGTGTATTTAGAGCAAATTACACCTAATTTTGACCTCATGTATAATAAGATACATGTATATCTTGACGCACCAAAATATGATAGATTTGTATCACAAATGCAGGCGAATTACATTAGATACATACTAGATGCATGTATATGTATATATCTAGTCTAAATTTAAAATTATTTGGGATACTAGATACATAAGAGAGTGGCAAGCGAGATGGGAGGGAGGAGAGTGAGGCGGGTGAGATTTGTTATGTATCCAGATACATGCGTATCCACTTGAATATAATATATCTAGAACAAATTACACCAAATTTTGACATCATTAATATCGAGATATATGTATCTAAACCTTGGTTAAATCTCACTATAGTTGAATAATTAAAAATTGCCTTAGTCACTTTCTTTTTAAAAAAATAAAAAGGGCTCTTCTTTTAAATGAACTAGTATTCGGACCTATTCGTACCCTCTCTTTGTAGGAATATTTTTAAATATAATAATGTTTCAAATAAAATGTTTGACTTTAATTTTTGTATTTTTCATTTATTTTAGTTTATTTAAAATATTATTGTTCCTCTTTTAGTGGAAGCTAGGTTATCATAATCTAACAAATAATACAAAAAACAACCACTTAACTTAAAATTATCTTAAGATCTTATATTATGTGCAATATAATTTTATTTTATTTATAATAATGCTTATAAATTTTAAAGAATTGATTTCACAAGGAATTCACATATAGAGTTGGTGATACAAATCAACTTTAATATAATATTACTTTAAAATAATTCATATAGTGCGAGAGTAATATATATATAGGGAAAATGGTTCGAAATATATCCGAACTTTGACGGAAATTGATGTAACAATTCCAAACTTTTGCGAGAGTAATATATATATATATATATATATATATATATATATAGAAAATGGTTCGAAATATATCTGAACTTTGACCGAAATTGATGTAATAGTCCCAAACTTTGAGTAGGACCTATTACCCACCTGCACGATTTAATAGTTATTTTAAAGATATATATGTACCCACTGAGAGACAATGGGTATGTATCAATAGGTTTGACATGCATCACTATACTTGACATTGCATTTCATTTCATTGCATTGCATATCTTTGTCATTTGTGAACTTGTGAGTGCCTTTCTGTAGAACTTTTGATTGGTGAACCTCATCTTATGTGTTGCTGATCTGTATTGTTGAAGTGATGTGGTTGAGTTATGTGCTATATAAATTGTGAACTATTAGGTTGGACTAGTTTTCATGCAGGTTGTAGTTGTAGATGTTCGGTTGGGGTGTAAGGAGTACCCGTATTCTATGCCCTTAGCTTGTGTTTAGAAGTTTACTTGCTAGGTACCGTGTGATTTGGTACTCACCCCTTACTTTTACATTTTTGTAGGTTACGAGCCCGAATCTTCGTGATACTTTCTATTATCTTTTATTTTGAGGCTTCATATGGAGATTTGTGACGTAGTTGTTTGTCATCTCAGCGGACCTTCTTACTCATATTTATGATTTTGTTCTACTTGACAGACAACTAGGTTTTGGGGATTTCATTAAGTTTACTTGTTATCCGCATTAGTAATTATTATTAAACTTTTATTTTTATTTTATTTCCACACTTTATCTAAATTGTTGAGTTTTAGGCTGACTTGTCTTTATGGGATAGGAAGAGTGCCATCACATCTATTTTTGGGTTGTGACAAAATAGTATCAGAGTCCCAAGTTCATAGGTCTCACGTGTATACAAGCCGAATCTATGTAGAGCCTCGAGGATCGGTATAGAGACATTTGTACTTATCTTTGAGAGGCTACAGAGACGGTTATGAAACTTTCTTTTTGTTAATTCTTTCTCATTGTGCGTGGTTACCTTCTTTAGTATTGAGCTATCATATGTTTTTGACAAATGGCGAGGACTAGAGCTACTGTTATAGGTGGTAAAGGGGAGGAAGTCCTTGAGACAGTTGTTGAGGCCCCCACCTAGGGGTAGGAGTAGAGCAGAGCTAGAGGTCGTGCCCATAGAACAACACTAACTAGAGGTTGGGCCCGTGGGGCAGCACCAGTGAGGGGTCATGCTAGAGAGGTCTCTCCAGAACCTCAAATTGATGACAAAGAGGACCAGGTTCCTCCATAGCCCGCATCCACACCTTTGCTTCAGGATACCATACTAAGGGTATTGAATGTGCTCAAAAACTTTTCTCAGGGTGGGTGTATGACCGACGCATCACATGACTCTCAGATTAGAGTGGAGGCTCTGACTCAAGAGCATCAGCAAGCTCAAGTTATTTAAGACCCGGTGGGGCAGCCACTACTGGATCCCGTGGTAGGGAATGATCTTGCACTAGCAGTTGGGGTCAAGTTGCACCGCCAGTTGTTCTAATAGAGGATAAGCAACACAAGTATGAAAAAATCCAAAATATGGCCCACCTCATTTTCAGGTTGGGAAGAGCAAGGACGCTCATGAGTTTATGACTACATGCCGAGAGTTGCTAGAGGTGGTTTGATTAGCTGAGTCACATGGGGTTTAGTATGCTACACTCTAGCTTCGTGAGCCAGGGAGAGAGTGGTGGAGAGTTTATTCGGGGTCTTTGCCAATTAGATCTCCTCCAGTGACTTCAGAGATATTTCAAGTGCCTTGGATGACCACTTAATCCCTTGGAGAGTGAGAGAGGAGAGTCGTTTGAGGTTTGAGAATCTGATGCAGGCCAACTTATATGTTACAGAGTATGAGGCCCATTTTTGATAGTTGTCTAGCCATGCTTTGGCCATTATTCCAGACGAGATGGAGAGGATCCATAGATTGGTGAGGGGTCTGACATCCGAGGGTGGTAAGATACCTTGGGGTTCTTATAGCGGGGGTCAAGGCTCATACATTTCATAACATCGAGCTACATTGTAACACCTCGGTCTGAGAGTTGTTCTTGAGGAAATTTGAGTTGTCTTTCATTTACTTGTGTTGGGTTTATGAATCTAAGGAAGTTCGGAAGAAATCAATCGATTCTAGGTGAATTAAGGCCAAAAACCGAGAAGAAAAGTTTGTCAGGATGTTCTGGAAAAGGGTTGTGGCGCTGCGCCTGCGATGAGCCAGCAGACCTGGCGTGGGGCACCAGATGTGCGCCACAAATGACCCCCAGTATTTGAAGGCTTGGCGTGACGCGCCACACCTGTTCCTGAAGCGTCAGTCCACATTTCTCTTTCGTTCTCATTCCACACTTGTTCCTTTGAGTCAACCTTTCATTCTCTTCTTAATCCTAACTATTTAAACCTTCATTAATCATCGAGAGATCCTATATATCATGAATCATAAATCTTGAATTCACATTTCAAAATCAAGATAGAGCTAAGAGTAAAGTTTGAGGGAGTCCTTTGGGTCAATTTGAGAAGTCTTTTACAATATTTTAAAACTTGTGTAAAGACTTGAGTATTTGAGTATGAGGATGAGGAACGTTGAGTTTATGTTTTCAAAATGAATATAAGGAGACTAAGTATTCCAAAGTATAAATGTTTTTACATTTAAAACGAGAGGAAACCTTGATTTCCAAATGAGCTCATGAGGAGTTTTTGAGCATTATCTCATTTAAGAGAATCTTTTGAGTAATAAACTCAAAGTTTGAGGATGAGAAAATGTTTTTAAATATATGAGCATGAGTTATATTATTAAGAATAATATTTAGCACCGATATGGGAACAAGTTCAAACAAATTAAACTCCTTATAAACCATGTATGCCAACATGGGTAAAGGGTCATACCTTTTATGTCACGCCACGAGCTACCCCCGAGACGCGGACAAGTGACCTAGGATCACAAGTGACCCCAAGCTAACCCTGCTGGCATAAGATGAGCATACTAAGAATAATAACAACTAGTGCAGAAGCTAACCATAAATAAATCTGAAATGATGGGGAATACCTATATACTAAATCTGGAAATATCAAATTTGGGAGTTTAATACCAGAGAAATATCAAACTCAAATACTAAGCTGAATCTAACTATGTCTGATAATGGCCTCTAACTGACTAGAAGTACTGGGACATACCCCAACTAAATCTAGCAAATACTAAAACTAAAAGACTGAAATACTGAAGTAAATAACATGACTATTGTCCTCGGAGAATGAGGACTCACCACTGATGTTGTTAAGCTAGAGATCGAGAATCGGTTTATGCGTGATCGGACTGGTGAGGACCTGTACCTACATCACGAGAAGATGTAGCGCAGAATATGCGTCAGTACTTGAAAGGTACTGAGCATGCAGTATAGAGTAAAGCTGAAATAAACTTATAACTGAACAAGCAATACAACAAGAGTATAATCTGAACATGATATAGATAATGAATACTGAGCTAACTAAATGCAATGACCAAATTTATAACATGCTAAGACTGAATACGGACTGTACTGAAATGAGGTCAATGCAATGCAGTCTGACTGAACTATGGGAGCTACTAATAACCAACATAAAATCACATGAGCTAAATGTGGAATCCAATGTATACACCCCATCGAAAGGACCCAATACACCCGACCAAGGGTGTAGAGGCATGATGGCGTGATCACTCAAATGATGCCCACAGAGGGGACTTACAACCTACATGGCTCGTAGTTCTGGAACTATATGGGTGACTGACCCTAGTCCAACTCGGTATTATGCCACTCCCAATAAATTAAATGATTAACACATTAAGACTAAATTTATGTAATATACTAGATAGATCAAAACTGATATGCAAACTAAGAAAGGAAAAAGGATAAATATACCCTAGAACTATCGAAAATGGTATACAAATACCCTTCGTTATACTATTGAGACACTAGAGCCCCTGCCGTCCAAAAAGTGGAACATTTGTGCCCTTCACTCTAACGGAAGGACACATGTCGTTATCCTATACATCTACCCTTATTATTCACCAAATTCTAAACCCACGACCCGAATTAAAAAGACCCACCCAAATAACCCCTAACCCACCATTGCTCACACCTAATAATATACCCAAACCAACCAAATTCCCCCAAATTCTCTCTACCCATTGGCTACTCCAAAGCGGTGAGTGCCCTGATCCTCTGTTTTATTCTTCAAAAATCTCACGCATTTTTACCGACTACTCATTTTATTTCCTAGAAAAAAAACTAAAAACACAATCAACCCAAAATTGGTGTTGAAAGAAAGGCATTTGATTTTGAATTCAAGTTCAAACATAAAGATGGGTGAAGAAGAAGAAGAAGAATATATACAGGGGCGAATCTCATGATGGAGTGGGATAGCAACTCAGATTTGAGTGGAGAAGAAGAAGATGACGTGATTGAGCAAGAAGTTGAGGACGAATTAGAGGATGGGGAGAAACTAAGGTTTTAGAGAGCTAAACAATTTTAGCAACCATGACTGTTCTATCTAGGCTTTGAAGCTTAAGCAATAAAACATCACTCAAAAATCTCATTCACCGCCATCTCCTTTACCTCGCCGCTACCGCTGCCGTCAAAGATGATTTTATCGGAACCTGTCCGAAAAAAATCTCACTCGCCCAATGCGTGTAACAAACGAACCGTCAGCACATGACGACTATTCTTATGGAAAAGTTTTCTGATGCACCGGCGCAACAACACTCATCTTTCCAGAAAACTTCACACAAAACATTCTCACCTCATACGCTCATCACTTTCAGATCTGATGGACCACGCATCCCGTACTTGTACAGTTGTTACCAAAAATCGAAGGACTTTGATGATGTGTATGGAAGCTGCGATGATTCGCATGAGTATGACGATGACTATGGCCGTTGTGGTGGCGGTCGTAGTGGTAGTTCCCGTAGCTGCGCTTATATAATGTGAAATTTGGACCCAAGTATTACTTTAATTTTGCTTTGCTAATCAATGAAATTGTTTGGTTCACTTAAGAAAAAAAGGTTAGGGGGTTATTTGGGTGGATTTTTTAAAATTCGGGTGGGTTTTTTTCGTGGGTTTAGAATATGGTGAATAATAAGGGTAGATGCATAAGATGATGACACGTGTCATTCCATTAGAGTGAATGGCATAAATGCTCCACTTTTTGGATGGCAGGGGCTCTAGTGTCTCAATAGTATAACGAAGGGTATTCGTATACCATTTTTGATAGTTCAGGGGTGTATTTGTCCTTTTTCCCAACTAAGAATGCAATAATTATGATTGATAAAGTTACATTCATAAACTGAAGCATAGGTATATCTGGAATAACTGAATAATCTGACCTAGCATTCATAATTCATGAACTAATGAATATATACAACTAGGGTTCTGAGTATCATATGAGAAATTGAGTAATATCATGGTAATTTGATTTGGAACATTAAATTAACTAGTCATGATAATCTGCTGAAGTTCTAGAAACCCTAGCCCGAGTTAATAATAGGGAATCAAGAATCTGACTTAATTCTAGCGACCTAATGGGCGTAAGGAACCCACTAGTGAAATCCCACATACCTAGTGGCGAATTCCACAGAGAAATCCTTCTATTTCAGGGCTGGAACTGGAGGAAACATGCTAGATCAGATTATTCAGTTATTACAGATATACCCATGCTTCAGTTTACGAATGTCACTTTATCAGTCATAATTGTTGCATTCTCAGTTTGCATATCAGTTTTGAGCTATCTGGTATATTATAGAAATTTAGTCTTAATGTGTTAATCATTTAATCTATTGGGAGTAGCATAATATTGAGTTGGACTAGGGTCAATCACCCGTATAGTCCTAGAACTACGAGCCACGTAGGTTGTAAGTCCCCTCTGTGGGCATCATTTTAGTGATCATGCCAGCATGCCTCTACACCCTTGGCCGGGTGTATTGTGTCCTCTCGATGGGGTGTATACATTGGACTCCACATTTAGCTCATGTGGTTTTTTGTCGGTTATTAGTAGCTCCCACAGTTCAGCCAGACTCCATTGCATTGACCTCATTTCAGTATAGTCAGTATTCAGTCTTAGCATGTTATAAATTTGTTCATTGCTTTTAGTTAGCTCAGTATTTAGTATATATTCCGCTATACCTACCTTAAAGCAAGGGAATCCGCTCTGACCCACCTCCCTAGTAGGAATTGCCATATTTACAGTTAATGAATCCTTGTAATACAAGTTATTTCCTCTAACGATGGCTACGAACAACGCGAACTGAACTGTCAAGGCTTTCAAACCAAGATTGAGAAAGCTCAATCAATAAAGAGTATTTTAGTGGAATGGCTTAACTTACTCCCCATACGAGACCGGAAAGGAAGCTAGCGAACCTAGGGTTAACACCGAGGTAGGGGAAAACGGGAAAAGAACGATGTTTGATGTGAACGGAAGCACACATTTCGCTAAGAAAGCAAAACAAAACCGGTGATAGCAAACATTACCCTCACTCAGAATAATATGCTCTTGGGAGACATGAAGCAGAATCAAATTCTCTACCTTAAGACTTCTAACATGGTCGATTCTAGATAGAGCACGGTAACCCACAACCCCCTACTCTACGAAACAAAGAGTGGAAAATCTTTTCATAGGGTACTGTAGCTGTATAGTCATGGTACCATAGGGATGGTGAGAGTTCATAAGACCCCAAATTTAGATAGGAGAAAGATCCTTACTCAAATTACGAACCCTTAAACTCTTTGCGAATTCACAGCTGAACCTTGATGGGAAATCATAGATTTCTGATAGGAAAGAAAAAGCCTAATTACAAAAAAAAAATTCATATACATGAGCATCCTTCTACATTGTCCCCTAGTACAACATACTTAAGAAAGCGATTTCCAGGGTCAACTAGTTTAATTGCATGCTAGACCACTAAGTGATGACCCGTGCAAACAAAGGCAACGATGAGCGCTAGCCGGAACTGGACAATGAGTGGGTGTCCAACAAACATTCCATAGATAAGAAGGATTCATTCACCACAGCTTCTCTTACTAGCAGATGAAACTAGCAACATAACATCATATAGAATACCGAGTGACAGGCATTCAAGTCTATCTTATAGTTTATGTTGATGATCTCATTGTTTTCACGAGTGCATCCTTCATTTCCATGCTTTATTTCTATCGTAATTTTTCCATCTGGACGCCTATTCATTCTTTTTTAGGGTGCATAAAGCCACGAAGTGATTCAGGCATCTATCTTATTCTATTGACGCGATTGGAAGATCAGGATTTCTCCCTGCCACTCAAGCGGGATCAAATAGTGCTTTAGAGAGAATAACTGTAATTGAATCGGGAACGGAAAGACTTCACTTCAACTCAATAAATGACGTCAACTTCGTAAGTGCTAAGGCAAAATATATCATCGAAAGGAAAGGTGATAGGGGAGCCTAGCCATTTCACTCTACCTGAGTAATAAAGTGGAAACCCCCTCAAGATCGATTAAAAGGAAAGTCACCCAGAGATATTTGTTCAATCCAATTCGTGAAGACAAAGTAAATTCAACAAATCTAAGGAAGCAAGTCCTGGGCCTGACTATCTATCAATCAAGAAGGTAAATGAGAGAAGGTTTGATTGAAAGTAGTACGTCTGCAGGGATCTGTCGTTAACGATTTGACCGGGACACATCCAATTGAAAGTCTAATCCTAACCTCTTTGGAAGGAGCTCCAAAAAAGACTTGACTTCAGAGCAGAGAATCTTTCTACAAGTGAGCACCAAGTCAAATGTATTAAAAGAAGGTTATACCTCTGCCTAGACAAAGAGGACTTTAAGGTAGCCTCGTAGGAGACATTGGATGTAACCAACCTTCAAAGGTGGAGGATTCAAAAGCAACTTTCGATTCAAATTAGAGAAATGCTGAGCTTTATCCGCTTCAATTCATTAAGGTATTATTCTATATAGCCTTCTAAATAGTCAGAGAGGGAACTCAAAAGCAAGAACTCTTAACCATCATTACTTAACTCTAAAGGGCGTGAATATGTAGATCAAGGAAGAAGGGTGGGATAGCACCCGATTGATTGAGCCTCTTACAGCCCGTCATGCAAGCTAGCAAAGCCAGCACAGAAGCAGCCCCCGGATCCACAGGTTACTTCAAAGGAGGTTATCTTTAACCTACTGCTCAACAATTCCAAATTGAAATTGGAAATCTTTATTGGACCGTGATGGCCAGCTAAAAACTTAACGGGGTTGAAGCATCTTCTTGGAATCACTAAGATAGTAGGAAAAGATCCAGGGTTGCCTGAGGCCTTGAGAGCCAGGATGCTTGCTCTTGAAGATGAAGTAAACATGGTCATGGGCCAATATCTCGGTACTGTTGAAGGTATGAATGAACATTTTACCCTAATTGGTTGGGGATGGGCGGGAGCTTAGTAGTTGCTTAGTCGTTCAAAAGTCAGACTGTCGTAAGCCCGACACTATTCTATTTACTCTCTCAAATGATGGGCTGGTTTATTTTGCTATAGGGGCCATCTCCTGTCATCCCTTACCTATGGTTCAGGAAAGGGATTGACCGGAATGATTGCAACGTGACACACCAACACCACTACTTAGAGGTGGAAAGGGGGGCGATCAGAGGATGACAGAGTAATAACGCCTTTCTCCCTCCTGACATCTATTGGGAGGGAACCTCCTTTCAGAGTGTGATTCGTCGTTTCCAATGCGGTTAATTGCTATTAGGCGTTTTAGGAAAGTTCCCCTCTTCCTATGCAGTTAGCTCGACTCCAGGTATAGCTCTTAATGGGCATGTAGCCGTAGGCGGGAAAGCTAGTAATCCCAACCAAATAAGCAATTGCAATCGATACAAGCTTGTTGGAGTGCCATTGCCAAGATCTAGTGTAATTCCCTTTCCCCGGGAGCTAGTCCCACTAGTGCTAGTATCAATAGGAACATCTCACTTCTGTTTACTCAGATACCTCTTTCTTATCGAAAACTCTGGCAGCTGGAACTCATCCACAGTGACTCTTACCACTGCAACCTAGGCACTCAGGCCTTGGAGCTGATCTTTCAGTCCACCGTTACCACAAACCTCTACTTTGAAGTGAAGCGACTTCGTTCATTCCCGAGTCGATAATTGCCAGAGGATGGAACCCAGTAATGGCACACCAGCTTACCGATTCCTTAATAAGAATTCATTCCTGCACTTTACAACTAACAAGTTATCCCCATATGGAGTCCGCCCAAGGGAGAAATCCAATCCAATGGGTCACTGGGACTGGGCTTGACATCAAAGACAAAGAAAAGCGTATAAGCGCAAAAAAGGAAAATTTCTTGGGAAACCAATCCCAAGGGAAGCTTCTTGCTAGTGCTTTGCCCCACCACTGAACATTGCATTTCTATAGTCAATAAAAATCCTTAAAGTGGTTCCGAATGACCTTGAGGAGACCCCGACGCAGCACCTTTCTAGCTCGAATGATCTATGAAAAGAACGTCCCACTACCAATTCCTATCCCATTAATAAAGTACAGATAAATAATATATTCCAAGTCTGACTTTTAAAGCATACGTATTGAAAAAAACCTTTGGCTTTGGACTTTCTGCTCTGATAGATCTTTCCTCTCAAAATAGGTTGTACCTAACCCACTATGTCCTTTGTTTAATACCCATTTTCAGAACCGAGAATCTTGAATTGAAAACTCTTTCTTCTACCCTCGCTACTTCTTTCGCAGACCCTATCCACCTCCTTCGCGGAATACCATAAAAAGAGATGAATTAGCAGATCATAGGGCTAAGTCGAAGCATGCCTGAACTTTCTTCGTCGGAGACTGAGTTAATACACAATCCCACTTTGGAGACTTCCCTTCGGGATAGGTAGGATATGGTGCCATAAATTATAGTCTACTCGGCATGCGTCGATTCTTTGCTGGAGAAGACTAGATCACTAATTTTATTATCGATAAACCCCCCTCTGCCCGCATCCCTGGAACTTGCTTTTCTTTTTTGCTTTAAAGACCCCGCCTGCTTCACACCTTCTATGATAGGGGAAATACTTCCGCATGAGTACTAATTTGATTAGCATAAATGAGCCTCTTCTGAGCCCTTGATATTTTACATATCAGCTTCAGAAGATTCAATTGGATCATTCTTGGCACAAAAGAATTAGGAAGCAAAGGTAGAGTGTGCTCTGGAACTCCAACACTTGGGTTGAACAAAAAAGGCTCAATCTTTTACTATTCAGGAGTAAGGGAAAGCAAATGCGATCTAAGAAAGTCGCCCTGGAATTCCATTTTGTAGGGAATGAGAACCTACTGAATAAGTCTCCAATCAATCATAGGCGGGTGAGAAAATGGATTTGCCTCTTTCATTTAGTGTTCATTGTCGAATCAGACGCTTAACCACCGCCCCCAACTATGGGGGAAGTCACACTTTAACTTCCTTCCTTGACATAGGCCTCACATCGATCGTTCTGTCCACTGAACTCATCAATCAACCTTGAGTCTCACTATGTACTCCAACTCTATCTATTAATGAAGACGCTTTATATAATGAAGTAGGAAGAAGACTAGGAAACCAATCGAACAGACAAGGCTCTGTAAGAGAAGAGCTAACTGAAGTACGCCTGGAACGATGAACGAGGAGTATGAGAAGAGAGTTTCGAAGGTCAGATTGGGTTGGCTGGTAAATCTTATTTTCTAGGTCAATAAAGACTACAAACTAGTAATGCTAACAAGAAGCTGAAAAAGCGAGGCTGCTAATGAAGAGCTTGTTCCGGTTCCAGATACGAGAATAAGAAGAACGAAAGTACAAGAGGACAAGAAGGAGAAGAGGCGAGTATAGTTTAAATTCAGTTTCACTTGCTTGGTAACCTCTTTCCCAGTCAGAGATAGGAAAGAATCCAAAGCTTGCAAGGATGTTAGGCTTCGAATGCTGTTAGGACAGAGAAATTGGAAAGCTAGGATGAAATAGCCTACCTTGAATACAAAATCAATTACCAGACGGACTGGCTGCCCCACTTATACATAATAGAATCAAAATCAAGGCAAATTCCCCTGATGGGAGTGAACATAGGGATTCCCTGATGAACTAATGCAATACATGGAAGGCTTACATATGTAGTACCGTACGGCTTTACCTACGACATTTCCTACTCCTACTTTTCATACAAAGAGAATGGGAAGCCTGGAAAACTTGGAATGATTACAGAATGCTTACCGCCTTCGATTCGGTCTATTCTAAGTGGTCCATTGGGTAAGCAGCGGAGGGAAGAGGTCTATACCCATTGCCGTAGCTAAAAGTGTTCCCTTTCTTACTTGATTAAGACTGAGATTCAGGGCATCAGAGGTCCTAAGAATCCTATCCCTAACGAGCTAGAAGTGGAACAAGCGCTCTTAGCCTTTTGCTTGAGAGTAGGACTTGTCTTGTCTTTGACTTCAACCCGTTGCTTGACTGCTCGACTTGGCTATTGAAGAAGCTCTTTGCCTTTAGGCACCAGGAGTAGGCAAAAAAAGACGGGCTTTCCTCCAACAGGCACGATTGAAATAGAGAGCTAGGAAGGTACGAAGTGACTAGACTCTAAAGGATAGGAAGGAGGCCATTGGATAAGGTTACTTCGTTCCTAAACTTTTTGAATTTCATTCTCCCGGGAATTCGGGTTGCAACAAAAAATTAAACTTGGTAGCACTCTAATCAGTTGTGATTCCTCTTGTTGAAAAGAAAGATTCATCTCTTTTTTCTTCAAAAGTTGTCGTGCATTTTTTTTTTATAGGTATACTTGGGCCTTCACTGAACATCTGAGGACTTTTTAGGAAAAAGATGTCCGGCCTACAAAAAGAACTAAAGACTATCTGATGAAAAGCTTTCTCATAGTCAAAATAGCTAATGAAAGAAAGAGAGTATAAGTATGACCTTTTCAGGAAGAATATAAATAAAGCAAGATTTCGACCAGGCACGTATCGAAGGAGGAAAGAAGGAGGTAGCAATAGCATTAGCAGGAGTAGCCGGAAGCGAACGAAAGTGAGCTTGTTATCGAATCAGCGCACTAGGAATCTAAGATTGAAGATGATTTTCGACAAGCGCACATTCATAGGTTGTTAGAAGGATAAGGCGAGAAAGATATTGAATGAGTTTAAAGATCATTTATCTAAGCTAAGCCCAGTTAATCCTACTATCTTCAGGAGCTAAGCCTGGCCTCTTACAAGTCTCAATTGAGGCAGAAAAAAGATGTATTCTTAACCCAATGGGGGATCTTTCTACATAGCTTCATATCTAATTAGCTGATATACTGATGTAGGAAAATTCTTCTAAAGAAGACGTGTTGAGCTTTCTTTCCTTCGCTAACCCCATAGTTGAATAAGAAAGTTCCGTCTCCAGTTCAGGGGAAGGATAAATGAATGATTCAGCAAAGGATAAGGTGGAATGAGATCCTCCAGCTTAGCTACTTTAGTTAAGGCACCCAACAATTAAGTTCCGTAGCTTAGGTAAGCATCCGCGAAAGGTATTGTGGTGCATCCATCTAGAACAGCCCTCAAAATGATCCAAAATAAGAATGAATACGTTCAAGCAGAGATCTCACCAATGGTAGAGGCAGGGAAGACCTATACTAATGATTTCCTGATACCGAGACTCTACTCTAGACAACCACAGTCTCTAGATATCCCTAGCCAAGGTTTCAATTATGATAGAATATCCTTGCCTTCCCCCACAGAGGAGATAGACTGGACTATAAAAGGTCCCCTCTGGAACTGGAAGAAGGAATGTAGGAGCTAGTCTTCAAAGCTATCCGACATATGGGAAGCCATGCTCATTGGCCTGTGGCGGGGGGTAATAATTATTCTATATTGTTGGGATAAATATCCCATTTCCCAACCTGAACTTGGTTTATCTGATGCTTGGCTGAAGCTTACTTGCAAGCACATCATTTGTCTCTTAGTCCTCTTTGGACAACCTTTAATCAGAGAAAGAAAACGTATATTCTATCAATCTTAGAGAGAATCTCTATTCTACACAGAAAAAGCGTATTCAACACAAACAGGCTCAGGGAAAACATCCTACACTTGGGATAAACGAGCACAAAAGTTTGTAATGAATGCTTTTATTAGTACTTGAAATAAGCTTTATTCCTCCTGGCCAATTCACCACTTCTCACTTACTTACTACTTACTCATTAATACCGGCTTGAACAAGTAAAGCAATCCCTTACCTTCTCTATTTCCTTCCCTATGATTGACTGCTTTTTCTTCCTTTTTCCATACTTTAGGAGGAAGAGATCGCCGGGTTCAACTTCCACTGGTGATGGCGCTTCCTTCTTGAAAATAGTATATTTAGTTGAATCTGAATATTCTAATAATAAGATTGAATCAATTCCTATTTGAAAAGACAATTTCATCATACCCGGTTTTGCTAACCTTACAACTGGCACTGAGACATTACTATTTCAAGCTGGAAATAGGGAACTCATTTTTGGAACTGCCTTTGATCTTAGGCTCGCAGCTACTATAAAAGTAATTATCGGGGTTTTCTCAATCGGACAACGCTAAATCTGTGTCAGAGATTTCCTTTGTCCAGAATGAGCTTCTACATAGGTCCTTCCATAAAGGGACTTTTCCCTTCTACTCTGGTCATCCGGGTGGTCAGAGGAACTGTCAAGTGTAAAATCTTTAAGAGATAGGAGGGAAGTGATAGATTTGTTCATGCTCAAATACAGGCAGAGTTAGCAAAGGAAGAGGTACAACATAAGCAAGTAGGCGGGTCACAAGGAAGTCAGATTCCAATCACAGTGAGTCACGCCTCTTTCAAGCCAGTAGTAATCCTATCCCAGTTTATGTCTCTTCTTTCGATACTGTCTTTCCTGTCGTTGAACGAATCAGCTCTTAGGAAAAAGTTTGGAATCGTAGAAGGAAAACAAGACTATATTCCTTGCCTGGTCAGTGAAGACGACATCTCAAAAGAGAAAACTAGATTGGGCCTGGACCGAATAGTGCGTTGCAATTCCCATTTCATTGCCTCTATCTCATAATACGAAGTAGAAGATAGGGTGTTAGTTATTTCATGGTTCCCATATTAACGTAGCTAACCCTTCTAAGATAACCAAGTGAAAAAAAACATATTCTAACCATAGAACAATCAATAATAAAATAGTGAGATCCAACCTAGAACAAGAACCAAACCTAAGAGCGAGAGGAGAGAAGAGACCATTTTTATGAGAGAGGGACGAACAAGTGACAGATTGGGAAAAAATAGGTAGGCCTTCTGAGCAGTCATTTAGGGGCCTTGTTAGAGACCCATCATTCTTCCCTAAGCTGTCAGAGTCCGATCGAAGCGAGCAAGAGATAGAGAAATCCTCGCTCATAGATGTGAATTGAAAAAGCAAGCCTGAATTATTTTTAATCAGGCTCTATAGTCTGGTCCCTGTCCCTGGTAAGGTCTGATTGTTATCCGTAAGTCTTGTGTTGACCGCGGGAAGGTGAACTTTGCAAAAGTGCTTATTTGGTTGGGAAGAATAGGACTTCTGACTCCAAGCCTACCCTACCCAAAATTTTCAGATATTGATGTAGCCTCTCGTCGATACTACTAGTCTTCTCGCTACCTACTAGAAAAATCCCATCAAGATAGATTGAATCAACAACCTATTCTTCAACTAAAGGCACAAGGGTGTAGCGAGCACATAACAGAGAAAATGCACATGGATCTCCTTGAAGAACGGAGTCTAGGGTAAAGAAAGAAAGGTAGAGTGGGCACACTTTTACTGTGCTTGGATTGGCATGGCTATCCCCCTTTGCTGGTTGAGGCTTGGCCTTTGACTCCGCTTGCCTCTACTTTTCATGTCAAGCGTACAAGTCTAGTTTAGTGGGATTTACTTCTAAAGACAGGAATTCTTTTTCATCTCCCCTGTCAAAGTCGACGTCTTCACCTGACTTCCTGAGCTTAGTTGATTCTTGAAGCAGTAGCTCTAGATCGAGAGTTGGATGCTTACCTTATTATTATGAAATGAAAAGGAGAAAGAGCTGTTTTTTTATAGATGTTGAGGTGAGTAAGGGGGGTTTGCTGGCTTGCTGGCTAGCTCGTGCAATCAAGGTAAAATCCCTTTGCCTTTTTTTTTCAAAATGAAAAAAATCTGCTGAAGTTCTAAAAACCCTAGGCCTATTTAATAATAAAGAATCAAGAATCTGACTGTATTCTAGGGACCTAATTGGCGAAAAGAACCTACTAGTGAAATTCCACATACCTGGTGGCGAATTCCACGGAGAAATCCTTTGATTTCAGGGCTAGAACTAGAGGAAACTTGATGCGTTCTTGAATTAGGGTTCTGAATTTTTTCTACTCTTTGCGTTCTAAATTTCTAAGTTTTGATGAATGATTTGACTTAGGTAAGTTCTAGTTATGTTTCTAGGCTAAAACTAACCAAAAGCACATAGTTTAGGGTTTAAACGATGTAGTTTAGGGGTCCAACGAACATGAAAAGACCAAAAGACCCCTGACTTAACTGCTGTCGGAGTGACCGATGGACGGGACCGACGAACCGTCGATCGACTGATGGTCCGTGCTGGTCAACCGTTGATCAGTACTGGAGGCTGGTTTCTGGGGGTCTGATCCACGGACGCGGACCACGATTTGTGGTCTGACCTAGGGTTCATGGGTCCTGCCGTGGGTCGACCCTTAGACGAATTTAGGGGCTGAGTTTTTGGGGGTTGTAGACATGAACCACGGACCACCAGCATGGGCAGTGGGTCACCTTACGGTTCATGGGTGACTTCCATGAGTTGCACATGCAACTTCTGGAATTTTTTTTTAAGGTCTGTTTTCAGATACGGGGTGTTACATTTTAGATGATTCCTTATTGCTTTTAAGTATAGCTTAGTGGATCCACTTAGTTGAGGATTTCCTATACTCCGGCAAGGTATATGATAGTTCTGGCAGCGTGGGCGAGATGTTGTATCATCACATAGCTCATAGAGATGGTTGTCGGTTAGAGAATCTCCCAAATACGACTAAAGAGTTTGTTATTGTATTTTCACATACATTGAGTTATTATATATTGTTTTAAAAGCTTTATTTATATTGTATCTTTGGTGTTGCTCTTATATTGAATTGAGTTGATTACCTTTGATTTGAGTTGACTCGAGTTGAGTTGAGTTGATATGAGGTGAGTATGTTCTTCGTTTTTATCAATTCAAGCTTACGTCTATGCTGTAGAGTTCCCCTTACATGCTTGTACATTCAATGTACTGATGCCATTTGGCTTGCTTTTTTTCACGATGCAGATACAGGTATTTAGGGTCATCAACAGGTGCTCTATTGATAGCACTTACAGTTCCAGATTTGCTTTGGTTAGCCTCTTTGCTTCAGGAGGATTCTACATTTACTTCTAGTTTTGTTAGGATGTCATGGGTCTTGTCCCGACTTCCATCTCAGTATTTTAGAGGCTTCATAGACAGAAATAGTTGATGAGTCTTTCACTCATTTTCCTTGTTGATGTTTTAAAGACTGTGAGTTGAACACTTATGTTCATTTGAGTATATTGAGTTAAACTATTTTAATTCTGATATCCTTATGAGTTGAGTTTTTTTTTAGATTTCTATTTCTACTGGATATAGGTAGAGACCCAAAGCATGACCGTATCTATTCGTGTTTCTACACCCGCGGGTGAGCCTTTAGTGGTGGATAGAGTTTATCGATCATGTCTTGTTTCTTTGGCGTGGTATGACACTTGGGTAGACTTAATCATTCTAGGGATGGTACACTTTGATATTATATTGGGTATGAATTGGCTTTTTCCTTATCATGTTACTCTTGATTGTAATGCTAAAACTATGACCTTAACAATGCCTGGTGTTCCAAGGGTTGAGTGGAAGGGTGCTAGTGGCTCTTATCATAGTAAGGTCATCTCCTTCATCCGTGCTTAGAGATTGGTAGACAGAGGATGTTTGTCATACTTAGCCTTCATTGGGACACTATTATTGAACCACCTCCCATGGATTCCATTCCCGTTGTCCAGGATTTTCTTGATGTATTCCCTTCTAATCTTCCAAGTGTACCCCGATAGGGATATTGATTTGGAGTCGGGCACTAAGCCCATTTCTATTCCTCCCTACCATATGGATCCACTAGAGTTGAAAGAGTTGAAGGATAAAATACAGGATTTTTTGAGTAAGGGGTTTATTTGCCTTAGTATTTCACCTTGGGGTGCCCATGTGTTGTTTGTTAAGAAGAAGGATGGGAAAATGACGATGTGTATTGATTATAGACAGTTGAGCAAGGTAATAGTGAAGAATAAGTATCCTCTTCTGCGTATTAATGATTTATTTGATCAGCTACGAGGAGCATCATTGTTCTGTAAGATTGATTTGAAGTTCGGTATCATCAATTTAAGATTACGGCATCAGATATCCCTAAGACAGCTTTTCGGACTCGTTATGGGCATTATGAGTTCCTAGTGATATCCTTTTAGTTAATTAAAGCCCATGCAATATTCATGCAGTTGATGAATGGGGTGTTTCGACCATATCTTAATTCTTTTGTGATTGTCTTCATCGAGGATATTTTAATTTACTCCAGGATTGAGGTGGACCATGTCTGATACTTGAGGATTGTACTTCAGAAGTGGAGAGAATAGAATATTTATGCCAAGTTCTCAAAGTGGGAGTTCTGGCTTAATTTTGTGGCATTCTTGGGACACGTGGTTTCCAAAGAAGGTATTAGAGTAGATCTGGCCAAGATTGAGGTAGTAAGAGGCTGTACGTAACCTACTTCTCCTACCGATATTAGGAGTTTTGTGGGATTGGCAGGCTATTATCAACGATTTGTCCAGAGTTGCTCTACTATTGCTGCTCTATTGACTAGATTGACTCGACATGGTATGGGTTTTTAGTGGTCTAATGAGTGTGAGGAGAGCTTTCAAAATCTCAAGACTTTGTTGACTTCGGTCCTTGTGTTGAATCTACCTGAGAAGGGTGTGGACTTTACTATTTATTGTAATGCTTCAACATTCGGTTTGGGTGGTGTATTGATGTAGAAGGGGAAGGTGATTGGTTATGCTTCTAGGCAGTTGAAGGCCCATGAGAAGAACTACCCTACTCATGATTTGGAGTTGGCAACCGTGGTCTTTGTACTTAAGTTATGTGGTCACTATTTGTATGGGGTGCATTGTGAGATCTTCACTGATCATCAGAGTCTTCAGTTGATCTTCATTCAGAGAGATTTGAACTTGAGGCACCATAGATGGCTTCAGTTGTTGAAGGACTATGATGTAACCATTCTATATCATCCGGGGAAGGCCAATGTAGTTGCCGATGATTTTAGTAGGAAGACTTCTAGCATGGGGAGTCTTGTCGCGCTTAGTATTAAGGAGAGACTGTTGGCTTGAGATGTTTAGAGGTTAGCTAACAGTTTTACCCAATTGGAGATTTCAGAGGAGAGCGATGGTATGATTACTTTTATTGAGGCTCGGTCTTCTTTAGTCGAGTAGATCCGTGAGAACCAGTTTGATGATGAGAAGTTATGTCGCTTTCGAGAAAAAGTGTTGAGAGGGGAATCTAAGGAGGATGTCCTTGATTTTGATGGTGTCTTGAGGATCAGAGGTAGGATTTGTGTGCTTAAGATAGGCGATCGAGTTGATTAGATTGATTCTCGAGGAGGCCTATTATTCTCGATATTCCATCCACCCGGGAGCTGCGAAGATGTATCATGATCTAAGTCAGCATTACTGGTGGTGCGACATGAAGAGGGATATTGCAAACTTTGTTTCTAGGTGCTTGACTTGCCAATTGGTCAAGTGTGAGAACCAGCGGCCCAGGGGTATATATCAAAGGATGCTTACTCCTACTTGGAAGTGGGAGAGGATAACGGTGCCCTTTGTTGTGGGTTTTCATACCACAGTGGGGGGTTATGACTCCATTTGGGTTGTTGTTGACAGGCTGATCAAGTCTACCCACTTCATTCCAATTTGGGTGAAGTATACGGCAGAGAAGTTAGCCGAGTTGTATATTAGTAAGATTGTGTGACTACATGGAGTTCTGGATTCTATTATATCTGATCGAGGTTCAATGTTCACTTCCCATTTCTAGAAAGCATTACAGCATGGTTTGGGTACACAATTAGATATGAGCACAACTTTTCACCCTCAGATAGATGGTCAGTCCGAGCGGACTATTCAGGTGTTGGAGGACATGCTCCGAGCAAATGTGATCGATTTTGGTGCTAGATGGGATCGACAATTTCCCTTAGCAGAGTTTACCTAAAATGAGAGTTATCACTCTAGTATTCTGATGGCCCTATTTGAGGCGTTGTATGGTAGAAGGTGTAGATCTCAGATTGATTGGTTTGATTCGGCAGAGATGGACTCTTTTGATATAGACTTGCTTAAAGATTCTATGGAGAAAGTCCATATGCACACCGGAGAGTTGAAGCCTTAGTGTTTATGGAGGGTTATCATGTTTGGCTCCGAGTATCACCCATGAAGGATGTGATAATGTCACACCCCGAGGCTACCCCCTGGACGTAAACACGGGACCTCGGATCACGAGTAACCCCAAGCTAACCCTAAGTTGGCATATCATAAGCAAACTAAATATATCTACAAAAAGAAAACTAATGCGGAAGCTAAATCATGAAATAATTGAATGATGGGAAATACCCAATACTGGTTTGAATATATATAAAATTTAAAGAGTTTAGTGATACTGAACAATCACTCACAAACTAAAATTAAATCTAACATTATCTGAAAAAGCCTCTAACTTACTAGAGTTGTTGGGACATGTCCCCAGCTAACCCTAGCAAAACAGAAGCTGAAATGAAAGACTAAATCTGAAAACATGTCTATTATGCTTGAAATATGAGGACTGACCACTGAAACTGCTTAATGTGGATCAAGAACCGATCTACGCATGATTTGAATGCTGAGGACCTGAACCTACATCATGAAAAGATTTAGCACAGAGTATGCGTCAGTACTTGGAAGGTACTGAGCATATTGTAGGATAGGATAAAAGTTGAACAAAATATATAAGCTTAACAAAGCATAACTGATCAATGGCATAATCTGAACATGATGGAAATACTGATATACTAAAAAGAACTAAACTGAATGCAATGACCAAGTACATAACATGATGAGACTGATTACTGAAGTATAACTAAAAACTTGGTCACATACACTAAAGTCTGACTGTGGGAGCTACTAGGAACCGACATAAAACCACGTGAGCTAAATGCGGAGTCCGATGTATACGCCCCATCGAGAGGACCCAATATACCTTACCAGGGGTTTAAAGGCATGATTGGCATGATCACTAAAACTGATGCCCACAGAGGGGATTAATTTACGGGGGCACGTAGTTTTGGGACTATGAGGCTAACTTAACCCTAGTCCAACTCGATGTTAGGTCTACTCCCAACTGAATATGTATGCAGCACATTATGACTGAATTACTAAATAGCTCAAAATACTGACATGAAAAATCTGAGAATGTAACAATTATATACTGATAATGTGACATTCAAAAATGGGGGCATGTATATCTGTTCAACTGACCTAGCATGTATAATTCATGAACTAAAATAATCTTCACAACTAGGGTTCTGAGTTTTATTCAAAGAACTAAGCAACGATTCTACGAAAACATGACAATCTGATTAGAAATACTCTAACAGCTAAATCACAACCAATATCTAGGGTTTTAGAAACCCTAGGTTTAAGCAATATTTATGAATCAAGAATCTGACTGAATTCTAGGGACCTAGTAGATGAACGGAACCCACTAGTTAAATTCCACGTACATGTTGACGAATTTCACGGAGAAATCTTTCAATTTTAGGGATGGAACTGAAGGAAACTTGCTACGTTCTTGGAGAAAGCTATAGCCTCTTTTCTCTTTTTTTCCATTCTAAGATTGGTGAATTCTAGTGAATAATGGTTTAGGGTAAAATCTGACTAGAATAATAGGCTAAAACTAACCAAAACGAGGTAGTTTAGTGATAAAATAATAAGGGAAAAATTGTATTACCTCTAAACTAAAAGTGAGTTGGCCCATCGACGAAGCTGTCTGACAGGCCGTAAGTCGACTGATGGTCTGTCCTGTCAATCGTCATTTAGCTGTCAGAGGGCTGAAATCTAAGGTCTGAAAACTAAAAGTCGACTGGCCCATCGACAGAGGGGACTGACGGGCCGTAAGTCAACTGACGGTCCATCCTGTCTGTCGTCATTTGGCTGTCAGATGGCTAAAATCTGGGGTCTGAAACTAAAAGTCGAGTAGCCTATCGACGTAGTTAACTGATGGGCCGTGAGTCGACTTACGGTCCGTAGTGGCCTCCGTCGGTGGCACCTGCAACTTCTGAAAATCTAGAATTTTTCCTTACTCAAATCTGGGGTGTTACAATATCTCCCTCTTGGGAACATTCGTCCTCGAATGAAGACAGAACTATCTGGGTATAGAGGGAACGAGCTGCAATTCGTACTACTAAGTACTAGAAATTGATATCGACTGAACAGAGTTCTAAGAACATGCAAATATGCTGAAAAATGCAAGAACAAATTAAGGAACAAGGCAATAAGACTGAATTTATGCATAAGTAAACTAAAAGATTGGAGAGGAAACTATTATCTCAAGCTGAAACGGAATCGGAAGGAAAGAGATGAGAATACTTAGCCTTCATTGTTGTTTCTGCTTCCCAAGTAGCTCCCTCTACGGACTGACTCCTCCGAGCTTGTCAAATCTTATCACCCCTTTCATAGGTGATACTTTCAGGAAAACCTAATCATCTATCCCAAACTGTAAGTTCCTTCTCCTTACATATGTATAGGACTTCTTTCTTAAGTCTATTTCTGATGAGCTGAACTTTTTCCATAGCATCATGATCCGTATCTGGCCTAATCAAGGCTGCTTCATCTACACATCCAACTTAGGAATACAGAAGCGACCATCTCCCCCTTGGGAGAAAACCTCTACTTTCTATTGATAAACTGCACCTTACAACTGAAGTAGTATGGGATCACTATCTATTTTTCCTTATCTATGCTACCAATGAAGATCCTGATCTACTCTGGATTTTCACACCACCATCTGATGTGTCCGTAAGACTAACTCCTAAGCGAACAAGTCGATGAACATCTTTTACTAATTCCTTCCTTTTTTCCTCAACATGTCCCACACTACCCTTTAGAGATCATCTTTCTTGCCTTAAGCTAAGAGATAAATCAACCTATAGGCACTGAGCTACTACCCTTCCATTCTAAGACTGGCTCATTTGAACTGAAAACGAACGATCCTAGTTCTACAATCGACTGAGGGATAATTAGGAATGTAACCAATCCATGCCTGGATTGATATCTAAATCTACCATTTCTAACTCTATAATATCTTCTTAGGTGATTTTCTGAGAGACTGTGACAGGGCAATTTCTGTATACCCATTTAGCTATAACTGGGTCACCAACTGAAGTAGAGACTGAGAAGGGTTCTGAAAGAGTTTCTAGACTGACACTTAAGATTACTGCTAGAAAGGGAGTTACAAAAGATAGAGTAGCCCTAGATCTAACAATGCATAAACATCTAAATGAAAGACTCGTAGCGTACCAGTGACCACATTAGGAGAATCTTCATGGTCTTGGCGAGCCTGGAGAGCATACAACATGTTCTTGCGTTGACCGCCACCTGTACCAGATGACACACCCTGCTGAGTTGGGTGACCTGCTAGTGTTGTTGGGACTGTAGAATGAGCCCTGCTATCGTTACCTCCTTTCCCCTGCCTGGCAGAAGGGCAATCCTTTAACTTATGGCCGGACTGACCACACCCAAAGCATTCTTCCTTACCTATAAGACACTTGCCTGAATGGTTCTTACCAAACTTTAGAAAAGTTGGGTAGGTCCTATTTCCTAAAACACTCCCCTGAGACTTAGAGCCAGATGCCCTACTATTTTTATCCTATCAAAACAATGAGTGATATCCACCACCCGATATCTGCTGAGAGTACTTATAATTCCTTGTTCTAGCTTTTTTGTTGACCTTAGCTATTCCCTAAGCTTATCTGCTCAACCTGCTGAGCATGAGTCATGAGCCTAGAGATATTCATATCATCTATCAACATAGCATTCCTGCACTCTGTCTTCACTAAGTCGGATACCCCAAATAGAAACTTACTCATTTGTGCCCTTGGATTGGCAACCATGTGTGGAGCATACCTAGAGAATTGGGTGAACTTAAGTCTGTACTCTTGGACTGACATTGAACCGTGTCTCAAATTCATAAACTCTTGTGCCTTAGACTCCCTCAACTTTCCTGGGAAAAACATGTCCAGAAAAGCTCTGGTAAAACACTCCCAAGTCACATGAGTTGTATCTACACTCTTGTTTTCTTTCCACTGAGTAAACCAAATATGAGCTACATCTTTAAACATGTAGGTTACCAACTCTACCCAATCATTACCAGTCACTTGCATCACTCCAAAGATTTTCTTAACCTCATCGATGAAGTTCTGTGGGTCCTCACCAACTTGCGACCCTAAATATCAGGCTGATTCATACTCACAAAATCTTGAACTCTAGCTACCACTGATCCGCCATTTCTATTAGAAGGATCTGGAACCTACTGATTGTTCTAGTTAGTCATACTCTGAGCCAAAAACAGAATCGCATTCCAAAACTCTACATTCGAAACCTCATGGTTTGGGATTGGAGGAACTGCGTTAGCATTGCGTGCATTAGCATTCCTTGGGTAAGCTCTACGATGAGGGATGAGTTGAAACGCATAACATCGAATTAGAAACAAGAAGTTGGATCATACCTTACATGATAAGAGTAGCAAAGAAAGTGAAGTTTTCCTAAAACACTTTGTAGCCTCCCTTTCATTAGATATGGTGCACTTCACACCCATGAAAAGGACTCTACTTAGTGCGGCTTTTCAGACATCCTAGGACTCTTAAGCCTATTGCTCTGATACCATATTTTTCACGCCTCGAAGCTACCCTATTGACGTAACACGGGACCTAGGATCACGATTCACCCCAAGCTAACCCTAAGCTAGCATATCATAAGCAAATTCAATATATCTACAAAAAGATAACTAATGTGGAAGTTAAATTATGAAATAACTGAATGATGGGGAATACCCAATACTTATCAAATATATATAAAATTCTAAGAGTTTAGTGATATTGAACGATCACTCAAAAACTAAAGTTGAATCTAACTATGTCTGAAAAATCCTCTAACTAACTAGAGTTGCTAGGACATATCCCCAGCTAGCCCTAGAAAAACGGAAACTTAAATGAAAGATGAAATCTGAAAACATGTATATTTTCCTCGAAGTATAAGGACTTACCACTATAGCTGTTGAATGTAATCGGGAACCGATCTACGCGTGATCTGAATGTTGAGGACCTGAACCCACATCATGAAAAGATGTAGCATAGAGTATGCGTCAGTACATGGAAGGTACTGAGTATGCAGGATAGGATAAAATATGAACAAAGCATAACTGAGCAATGAGATAATCTGAACATGATGGAAATAATGAAATATACATAAAAGAACTGAACTGAATGCAATGACCAAGTACATAACATGATGAGTCTGACAGTGGGAGCTAGTAGTAACTGACATAAAACACGGTGAGCTAAACGTGGAGTCCGATGTATACGCCCCATTGAGAGGACCCAATATACCTTGTCAGGGGTATAAAGGCATGACTTGCGCGTTTCTAAAATTGATGCCCACATAAGGGACTTAACCTACGGGGGCACGTAGTTCTGGGACTATGAGGGTAACTAGACCCTAGTCCAACTCGGTGTTATGTCTACTCCCAACTGAATTTGTGTGTAACATATTATGACTAAATTACTGAAATACTGAATAGCTCAAAATACTTAAATGCAAAATATGATAATGTAACAATTATGTACTGATAATGTGACATTAAAAAACGACGGCATGTATGTCTGTTTAACTGACCTAGCATTGTAATTCATGAACAAATAAATCTACACAACTAGGGTTCTGAGTTTCATGCGAAGAACTAAGAAATGATTCTACGAAAGCATGATAATCTGATTAGGAATACTCTAACAGCTAAATCACAACCAATATCTAGGGATTTAGAAACCCTAGGTCTAAGCAAGATATAGGAATCAAAAATCTGATTGAATTGTAGGGACCTAGTGGATGAACGGAACCCACTAGTGAAATCCCACATACTTGGTGGCGAATTTCACGGAGAAATATTTCAATTTGGGGGCTGAAACTAAAAGAAACTTGTTGCGATCTTGAAGAAAGCTATCGCCTCTTTTCTCCTCTTTTTCGTTCTAAGGTTGGTGAATTCTAGTGAATAATGGTTTAGGTAAAATCTGACTAGAATAATTGGCTAAAATTGACCAAAACGAAGTAGTTTAGGGATAAAATAATAAAGAAAATACACTATTCTCCCTAAACTAAAAGTCGACTGACAATCGACGGAGCTGACTGATGGGTCGTAAGTCGGCTGATGGTCCATCCTGCCAGTCGTCATTTGGCTGTTAGAGGGCTGAAATTAGGGGTCTGAAAACTAAAAGTCGACTGGCCCATCGACGAAGCTGACTGACGGACCGCAACTCGTTTGACGGTCTGTCCTGTTAGTCAACGTTTGGCTGTTAGATGGTTGAAATCTGGGGTTCGAAATTAAAAGTCGACTAGCCCATTGACGTAGCTGACTGACGGGCCGTAAGTCGATTGACGGTCCGTAGGTGGCCTCCGTCGGTGGCACCTGCAACTTCTGAAAATCTGGAATTTTTGCCTTTCTCGAATATGGGGTGTTATAGAAAAGGTTCGGGAAGAAGGGCAAACTTAGCCCTAGATTCATTAGACCTTTTGTGATTTTAAGTCGAGTGGGAGAGGTGACCTATAAGCTGGCCTTGCCACCTAGTTTGTCAGTTGTAGATCATGTCTTCCATGTATCCATGCTTCGGAAGCATATACCAGATGAGTCTCATGTTCTTTCACTTAATTCAGTGGAGCTAGGTCCAGACTTGACATTCCAGGAGGAGCAAATTAATATATTGGATAGGCAGGTTTGAAAGCTTAGGACCAAGGAGATTGCTTCAGTGAAGGTGCAGTGGAAGCACCGCTTAATTGGAGAGGCGACTTCGGAGCCAGAGTCCGATATGCGTGCCAGATATCCTCAGCTTTTCAAAGCTTCAGGTTCTTTCTTTTACTTTATGTTCGAGGACGAACATGGATTTTAGTGGTGGATAGTGTAATAACCCAGAAGATTTTTTTTTGGAAATTTTCATGAAATTACTGTTTTACCCGTCTCGATAGTTTCCCCGAGTCATTTATGATCAGTCGGTGAATTTGGTTTGAATATTTGAATTATTCGATAACTATGATGATGTAATTGATAGATATTTATTAAATAATTAATTTATTTAGTTGGCAGTTAATGGCCCAAGTCCTTAATTTACTTAAGACCCTATACCATTTGGCCCATATATATTAAGATAAGTTAGTAAGATTTGTCCCTTTTAGTACATAATTAATTTAGAAAATAAAATAAAGAGGAACAGAAAACTAACTTGCGTACGGTGTGAACACGGACCAAAGTAGGACGAACTGCTTCTCGTAAGGAAAATTCAACTAAAGCTTTCAATTTCTCATATGCCTGCATTAATTGCTCTGCATATGCTTTCATTAATTGATGCGCGCGCACACACAGTTATTGGGCGCTGGCCAATCAATTTTGAAAGGTCTTAGGCTATGATTAGATAACATTATTGAATTAATAGCTGGGAATATAAGGTATGTCAATTTGAGGTTTGAAACAGTGGTGTCCTCGTGATGTTTTTCTGATTCAAGTTTTTATATATTGGTATATGTAATTAAATATTAAGTGTAGGGTATTATGTGAATACCATTAGATTTATGATATTTGAAAAAACATAATTGGGACTTAACCCTAGGCTTGAAATTTAAGAACTTGATTATAGATTCGGGTGAGTTTTTGGGTCTAGGCTAAACCTATAGTAATATGGGTGTTGTTAGTTTCGAAATCTTGTTGTGATTATGCACTTGAATATATTGCATTGATTTGGAAGCTCAACGAAAGAGGAAGGCTCAAGTCCTCGAGTGAATTATTGATTAATTGAGGCAAGTGAATTTCTAAACACTTGGTAACTGCATAGAATTATGTATTTCCTTGTGGTATGTGCTGGGGAGTAATGAGACTTGGTGATGGGTTGGCTTGTCCATGTTGAATAATTCTAATGATGGAAAAGGGTAATAAAAGGCTACGTGGTTAATTATTGGTGTATGATGTTTGAGAATGATTTGAAAGGTTGTCTAATCGCTTGATTTTCCCATAATAATTTTGGCCCAAAACTAATTTAAAAATTAATCTTAAAAAAAATTAATATATTTTTTTTTGGAAAAATGTCACATGAACAAAAAATCTAAGTCATAGAGGAGTGTATCTCACTCTCTAAGAATGAGATCATGTAGGGGTCAAGACTATCAAATAGCCAAAGTCATAGAGTAATAATTATTACTAATAATTTGAGGGGTTCTGATTAAACACACTAATTTTAAGGGTATTCTGTCAAATAAAATTATATCATGATGAGAATTAAAATTTACTTCGAATTTACGATTTATGAACCTAATTTTTTCTTATTAGGATAATAAAATAAATGCACCAATGCCAATAAATAAAGTAAAACAACCAACATATTTTTTAATATATTCATAATTTGAATAAAAGTTGAGTTGTCTCCAAACCCAAATCCCACTGCCTCTTCTAATTTTTTTCTCTTTATATAAATAATCATCCTCTCCCTAAAACGATGAGAATGAAAGTAACAAAAATGTAGGGAAAAAATTGGTAACATAATATGTTGATGTACCAATGCATGTATTGTGAAAGAAACATTCCTTCAAGTCAAGACATAGCAACTCAAACAATCTAAGGAGTCAGTTCAAGATTATCTAAATTAAATGAAACCCCAAAGAAAACTGTTTGTACTAGTTTTTTAATAATCGCTAGCAATAGAAGGGTTCTACTACCAACTAATTAATTCTCCAACAACAACAATAACACCAGATTTTTCCAAATGTAACATATGATGTTGATTCAACAAATGTTCATCAATTGCTTGTGTCTCTAGTTTTGACTAGCAAATGTCAACCATTGCCCCCTTTGAATGATTTGAGATTTGTGATATGAAAACTCTCACTAGGTTCAGGGATAGTCTTAAAAAATTATGAAAATTTCATTTTGAGTCATCTTGATGTGAAAATGACTTTTTCTCGTTTTTGCTAAGACGAGCCTTGATCCTAGATAGAATTTTCATATCACAATGCCTCAAATGATGCCTAAGCGTCCATGGTTGACGTCTGCTATTCGAAGCTAGATAGAGCGCAATTGAGGACCAATTGTTGAATGATGTTGTAGAAAACACCTATTGTTGATGTTGATATGGAACTTGTGAGTTGATAGTAGAACCGTATTGTTGTTCTTTACTTGAAAAATAAGTCAAACAATTTTTTTTGGGAGGGGGAGGGGGTTTAACCCGACCATTTTTGAATTGACTCCTTCTATGTGCCGCTATTCCTTGGCTTGAAGAAAAGTATTTTTCTAAAACACATGCATTGATACATCAATATGCCATGTTGCCCATTCTATCCAAAAAAAAATAAAACAATCGGTGCAAAATTGGTAGTTGAGGTATTCATAGAAGTGGTAGTGTGGTAGTTGGTAGTGTGGTAGGTGAGTAATTTATTTTAACCATTTTTATTATAATATTTTTTGTTAAGTGTCTTAATCTTGATATCTCTTTAATATTATTTTTTGGGGTTGTGGAATTCATGGTAAAATGTAATAATATTTATTGTAATATTCTTCCGGTAGTTGTTTTAATCTGAATATTTCTTTAATATTATTTATGATATATTCTAGATATAACATATCTTGGGTTCTTTGATACATATATAAATTTTCCGCCATTAATTGTTC
>NW_006239193.1:567004-568515 GCF_000226075.1 Solanum tuberosum | reverse complement strand
TCTTGCTTATTCATGCTATCTGAAATATCTGATTGGATTTCAGATTTATCCATTAACTTTTAAGTATTTAGTATCTTGAGAGAGAATGATTTTTATGAAAGTTTTTATTATGTTAGGCGTTGCCTGCCTTTCAATGTTTACAACTGCGTCTATATATAGACATACACACTCTAATACGCTTTTTACATCTGTCCACTACTATTCATGGCTACTATTCATGAATAGTTCTTATTTTGTCTACCACTTATCCTATTTATGACTTATTTATACATATTAATAATGTACATATACACTTGTCATTATTTGCACACTATTTACTTTATGACCCATACCTATTTTATGACACACATACCAAATTATACACTATTTTTTACCTTATCTACGTACTTATTTGACTACTTTACAACTTTGCAACTATTTTACATTATTTTACTTACATAACTTTTTCCTTCCTTATCTTTTTGTTTTCTTCTTCTTCTTTTTTTCGTTGATTATTCCAGCTGGACATCTGGAATTATGTTATCTTCTCCATTACACTTTGAACATATGTGATCAGGGTATTTGTGTCCAATTAGTTTGCAATATCTGGTTAATAACTCTGTTGAAATAAATCTTGCTTTTACTGCTCTTGTCGTAGGTCGTTCCTCTGGTTTTAGCAATGATAAAATCCATCTTTGGACTTCATCCATATCTGCTTTCCTTAGCTCCCTTGAATTGGAATAAATCATTAACTGATCTCTTGCATAGTAGCTCCATATAGCGTTTCCGTTTAAATAATTATTTGCTAGCCTTGTATGATGGTTGATATACCAATTATTCTCTTATTGGCATAAAAACTGGGTATCTCAATTTTTTGTATCTTTGGTTGCTGCTCGATATCTTCCGGTATTATCATATCTTTTGTTAGTCCTATCTTTACCACTTGTATCGGAGGTTTTATTTCTTCGTATAATATCTCTGCTGTTGCCGTATAAAATTTTACATAGAATAAATTTCCCTTAGTAACTCTCTTATATGTAATAAATGTTTTATGTAGTTTCGGTATTCCACTTAGTTCCTCTCCATCATATGTATATACTGTATTTAATAGTCCATAGTTATTACATATCCTTACTAAGTTGGCGTTAGTTTTTGGTTGTGCAATCAGTTTATTATAACCTTGTAATTTTTGGGTTAAATAATCCTGGTTAGGTTCTTGGGTTGTAGTAGATCTGGGTTTAAGATTTAAAAATGTTTGGATTTTGTATATATTTTCTATATAGATTCGCGTAATATGGTTATATGTTCTTTTGTCATGGTGTAGGCTATCTGCGTATGTAGAAGTTTGTGGTTCTATTGTCGATATGTTTTTTGGTGTTGGTCTTGGGGTAAATGGTTTTTCAAATATCTGGTTCAAGTTTGAGTTCTTATGTTTTTCACTAACTCGTTGACTTGTACCTGCAGCTGTATTTAAACAAATGTTATGGGTTTTTAGGTGTTTCCCAACGTCACCTTTTAGCTCTGGATTTTTT
>NW_006239193.1:562218-562777 GCF_000226075.1 Solanum tuberosum | reverse complement strand
TTTATTTTGTTCTTCTACTTCTGTTGTCATACTACTAAATTTATTTCTTAAAGCTACTTCGTATTTATATAATATTTCCATAGTAGTAGTAGCTAATTCGCCATTAGATTTTTTATTAGTTCTTAAAGTTTTTAAACTTTCATCTGTTAAATTTTGTAGCCATAATTTTACTGTTCCAATAAGTGTTCTTTCTATGTATCCTGGTGCCCCTGTTATCACTATCTTGTTATCTATTAATTGTTTTGATATGTATCCCATCCATAATTGAATTGTTTTATTTATATATGCTACACAGTCTAAATCTAAAAAATCATGTTGTCCAGTTATTGGTTTAGGTGTCCATTTTTTATTTAATCTTTTATCCCATGTAGTTTTATCTTTATTGTATTGTTCATAGTTTTCATTATAATATTTTGGATTAAATTTTTTTGGGTCTTTTACTCCTGATGTGCTAGGTTTTTCATCCATGTCTACGTCTCCTGTATATATTTCTAAATTTTTTGTATTATCTATGTTTGCTAAAAGTTCCGTATATGTTTCGCTTGTTTCTGAATGTTGT
>NW_006239193.1:531945-561949 GCF_000226075.1 Solanum tuberosum | reverse complement strand
TTGTGTTGTAGTGTATATTCTAAGCTTTCTATTTGTATTTGTAGATATAAAATAGTTTTCCTTTGTGCTATTATAGATTTTTTTACAAATTCCTGCAAATATATTACTATTAAGTCTATTTTGCCTATGTCTCAATTCTTGTCTTTTTGCTATAATTATTTCGTTAAGTTTTTGTCTATATGCTTCATTCTCGTTATTCATTGTTTCTTTAAGTATTGAATATATTTATATTCTATTTTAGATATATTATCTATTAATTGATCTAATTTGTCGTTATCAGTTTTTGTGATATTGAGTTTTTTATATTTCGGATATAATTTGTTTAATTTTCTTCTAATTTTTCTTAACTTTCTACTTGTATGTTTCTTCCTATGTTCCTTATTATCCATAGCTCTGAAACCATTTTTCAGTGCGGAATTGGTATTTGAGGTATTCATAGAAGTGGTAGTGTGGTAGTTGATAGTGTGGTAGGTGAGTAATTTATTTTAACCATTCTTTGTTATTTTTATTCATTATCTTATAGAGAGGATGAATAGCACATATATAAAGGGAAAATATATAAGAGATAGGGCGAGTTGGGTTTGGAGACAATTATGCTTTTCTTAAAATTTTGAACGTATTTTAAATAAAGAAATAAACTAAAACAGACAACATAATTTTGTATACATTCATAATTTGAATAAAAGTTGTCTCTGAACCTAACTCCTCATTTCTCTTCTAATTTTTTTCATTATATATAAAATCCTCCTCTCCTTAAAATAATGACGATGAAAGCAACAAAAATGCAAGGACGAAATGGTCAACATGGTAGGTTGATGTACCAATGCACATATTGTGGAAGAAACTTTTCTTCAAGCTAAGGCATAGCAGCGCATACAAGGAGCCACTTCAAGGCTGGCTTGGTTAAACGAAGCCCCCAGAGAAAAGTGATTGTGCTATTTTTTTTATTCTCGATAGCAATAGAAGGGTTCTACTACCAACTAATCAATTCCTAGCAACAATAACAATAGATTTTACTAAAATCTATAGCAACCTCTGAGGCTGATTCAACAAACGTTCATCAATTGACTTCGTCTAGCAGATTTCAACCATGGCCCCCTAGAAATGATTCGAGGCTTTGTGATATAAAGACTCTAGCTAGGCTCAAGACTGGTCTTACTGAAGATCAGGAAAATATCCTTTTGACTCTTTGATTTCTTCATCATTGGTAAGACGAGTCCTGAGCCTTGATAAAGTCTTCATATAACAAATCATCAATTGATACCTCGGGCTCTATGGTAAATATTTGCTAAACAAAAACGGAGACTAACAATTGATGAACATTTGTTCAATCAACATATGATGTTGTTGCAAAAAAACCTATTGTCGATGTTCCTGAGGAATTAGTGAGTTAGTAGTAGAAATCTATTGCTATTGTTGACTTGGAAATAACACATACACTACTCTTTGTATTTTTCATAAAACAATCATTCTTGAAGTGACTCCTTGTATGTGTCGTGATCCATTGGCTTGAAGAAAAGATACTTCTACAATAAATGCACTAGTTCATCAACATACCATGTTTCCTTTTCATCCTAACATTTTTGTTACTTCGATGTTCATTATCTTATTGAGAGAATGAGGGGTATACATATAAAGGGGAAAAAAATAGAAAAGGTAGGGGGAATTGAGTCTGGAGACATTTTAACTTTTATTCAAATTTTGAATGCATTAAAAATTATGATGACTGTTTTACTATATTTCTTTATTTGACACTAGTGCATTTAATTTATTTCTCAAAAATAGGAAATTTGGTAGATAAATGATTTATCAAAGCTTACTAAATTTTAATCATTATCATGATATTTAATTTGTCAGAACATCCCTAAACTTAGTGTGTTTTATTCAAAACCCCTAAAATTAGTAAAAATATTACTTACCCCTCTGACTTTTGCTATTTGATAATCTTTACTCCTACATGATATCATCATTAGAGAGTGAGATACACTTACATAGATTTTTTGTTCATGTGATATTTTTTAATATAATCTATTTTTAAAAAAATTGTACAGTATTTTCTATATAAAAAACACGGCTTGAACTTCACTTTTTAGGAAACATAATTATTTAGATAAAAACAATGACTTTGGAAATTTTTGTTTTACATATTTTGCCAAAAAAAATAAGAAATGAATTCTTAATCCAGATAGTCATATCTATATTAGATAAAATAATATTTATACATTTGTTAACTCTTTGTTTTGCAATATTTCACTTTAAAATTAAGGTGGTTTAACCAACTATTATAGATGATCAAATTGTTTAGAAGAAAGAGGGGGGAATCATGATGTACGAAGTCCTTAACCTACTTTCCAGACAGTATCAAACAAGTATTAACAATTGAAATATTGAAAGACAACTCATAATATTATCTCCATATATATGATAAATTAGGGAGCTCAAATCTGAAGAAGTAACAAAGGTATAAAACCATTTTGCCTTTATGAAGATTAGTTGTGGCTCTTTTTCAGATGAGATATCATTTTAAATTCATAAATCTTTCAACTACAATTCATATATAGCTAATTCAATCAAAAGTCTTCTAAAATAAAAAAATATATAAATTTGAGTCAATGGAAGAGAAATAAGAAGGGATGACTCTTTCATCCCATTGATAGAAGTCTAACTACAAAAATCTAAAGAAAAAAAATGAATCAATTAAAAAGTGACAGAAGCAAAATTTCGGATGAAACTTGTCTTAATATAGTTAAATTTAAACTCAAAATAAGATCTTTTTATCATGACATATGAAATATAATGAGGAAGGATGTTAGCTCTTGAAAACATGCTATAGCAGTTCATATATCAGCGAATACAATAGTTTAACCAGAGAAGATACGAAAAATTTAAACTTCTTGAAACTAAAACAAAAAAAAATGAATCTATTCTAAAATTTACCCTAAGCATAAACAACTAAACAAAACTAGAAAAGCAAAATTAAAACTCATATATAGAAATGAATCTATTCGAAGAACAAAAATAAAAAGGAATTTATACGGACAAAAATATGAATGTAAAAACTTAAAACTCAAATAAAAAATGAATATAGTCTAGGCAATATAAACTAAAAGAAAATAAGAGAGGAGATGAGACAATTACCTCTTACAGAGTAGGAACTGGGATGACGACCTGAAATCCTTCTTTCATCTTCGTCCATGAATAAAATTAGAAAAATTTAAATTCATAGGATAAACCTTCATGGGTTCATTTCACGCAAGAGCACTGCTCTTACACCTAAGAATCTCTAAATTTTCCCTGTTCATTCGATGCATAGAGATGGCTATTATATATATTAGATTTTTGGCGTAAATCGTGCCCAAAAGCGATGTGGGACTTTTTGAATGTGAAAATTACGTAGGAAATAAATTTCAAGACCAGCATTACCAATAATATATATTCTACTAGATAGATATTTACTTATAGTATCAGATTAATTCATAAATACACTTGAGTAACTAATAAATAGTTATATACAATTAATTATTCATAGTTATCCCTAGTATTAGCACACAATCTCTTAATTTTGTCAGAACAATTTGTATTATTGATTGTGTACAGTATTGAGATTTTTTTAAATTATTGATTGTATTATTTTTGTATTAAAAATGATGATTTGATATTAACAGACAATTGTTGAATCTTTTCATAGGTTCTCATTATTTTTTAATCAAATAATATTTCAGTAATTTTTTTATTATCTTTAAATTAAATGGATTCTCTCTTTGTTGTTAAGGTTTTGGAATTATATTATGGGTATTAATTTTTCACATTCTTTTGTGTATATAAAGCCCAATGACTCTTCTTGACTCAGTCGCCATCGAGCAAAAGGCATGGAATGTAAATAGTATCATGTAACAACAATAACAGTAAAAAAATTGACCCCCCCAAAACACTTTCAGTACAACATAATATTGTATTATTATGTTGTTTGATACATGTTTCAATTCTTATCACTAACTTTTTAATTTCAATAAAGATGAATTCCCTTGGAAAAGTTTTATTCTTGCTATGAATCATTAATTTTAATAAATTTTCTTACTATCCTTGTTTATTATGAATGCTAATTATAAACATTTATTTTCGATATTTTCATATGGTTAGTCTAGCTTTTTTCAGAATTATTAATGAAACACAGTTAAATCTCAATATCTTTATGTGGATAACAAAATTTTGTTAAATTTAAATCTGTAAGGAATTCAAATTATATTCAGTTCAAGATATATTAGTCCAAATAAATATTGTGGATTAGTATGATTTGATTAATTATTTAAGTCTAGTAAGTACAGATAATTAAAGTTCAATTTAATTGGCTAGCTCGATAAATTGGATAACAAATGACAAACTTACGTTGTCAAAGCCCAAGATGTCATCTCATTCTACAAGTCCAATTTGGTGCCACATGTAAAATGGTGTAGCATACCAAGTAAAGAGAAGGAGACAATAGGATTATGCCACATATCAAATGACATGCCTAGCCTAGCCAAATCAAAGACAACTAAAAATGTGTCACATGAGTACAAGTCACATGTTTTGACCAATCAAATATCATCATGTCACTTAAATTTTATTGGCCGGAGGAAGCATGTCCTCATCACGACTCTTCCATTCTGTAACAATAAATAGGGTCTACATTATTAAGAGAAGACACTGGAATTTGAAGAAGTAGCCATAGAGAGCTTGTGGATCAAACACTACATATTTCCCTACAACCTACAAGTTTAAGCATTCAAGCACTCAAGCACTCAAGTTCAAGAACCAACTCAAGACCAAGACCAGATTCAAGAACAAGCTCAAAAACAATATAATTAAAGTACAAGTAAATAACGAGTTCATCAAGATTCAATATCAAGCTTGAAGTCCCTTGAATACAAGTATAATCAAGAACAAGTCCATCAATATTCTATATCAAGATCAAAAGTGTCATGACCCAAAATCTCACGTCATGATGGAACATATTAGCATCCCACTAGTAGTTAAGCCAAACTCATAACCTAGAACCAGAAGAAATGGGCTATCATACTAAAGAGGAGAATTAAGAGAATAAAGAATAAATAGAGAAAGAAAAAGATAAAGAAAGAGAAACAAGATATACATATAACATCCCATGACCTGGTATTAGTCCATAGTTGAGCCAATAATTACAACATGGGTACAAGGATAATATAAATATATACAAAATTGTCTCCAAATACAAAATAAAGATTGGTCTAGTCAAAATAGAGGGAGATTGACAACTCCGAACGTTAGGATCTCACCTCAGGTCACCAAGAATTAGTTCTTATGCATGAGTTACACGTCAATAGCGAGAAGTCATACTATGATCTGCATGGTGCAAACGTGTAATATGATTACCAGTAAGCGGTACTCAGTAGGCATAGGCATACTAAGTTTATGATGGAGAGCATATGATAAGTGTAGACCTATCAGTTCACTTTCTTTGACTTAGACCCAATTTTACTCTATTTTGTTTTAAAAGTATGTTCCTTGTATTTTGCGAGAAAGTAGACATGATGAGTTCAGTATAGAGAAGGGGAGTTTGTTTGTATAGCATATGAGACTTGTTTTCACTCTTTATCCATGTATTCTTTAGAACTACTTTCCACAAAACATGAGAATGTTATGAATGTAGAGGGTGTGAAGCAACATTTTTATGTTAAGTCTGCCGAAAAGAAGTTCATGAAGGGTGGTGGTTTCAATGGGTCCTTTTCTAAGGGGTCAAGTCCCTTGGCACCAATTTCTTAGGGGGTATTCTATATGCCCAATTCAGGTAGCTATGCAAGTATCATCTGCACGGTCCATCTTGGACCACTCAAGAACCATCAATATAGGGAGGATATTCTACCTCTTTTACTTTAGGATAGAGGCCAACTTTAGATTGAGTCTGCTAAGAGTGTGGTCAGCAAGAGCACATTCATAAATGTTGTCCTAGATTCATATAGACTAGAAATATTGTTCTACAAGAAAATTTTCAAGCTATTGTTCTAGAAGGTAGAGAAGAGAGCCATTTAGTAGGGTTCGTCCTCAGCTTGGGTGAGGTGGACACACAATTAGTACGGGTAGTACTCACCCCAATAGGGGCGATTCTTAGAAAGGTAGAGCAGAACTCAGCCCAGTAGAGACAGTGCCCAGACTGGGCAAAGTTGATAGCGAAAAGTTGATTTCTATCTTTATCGGGTAGACATAAGGTTAAGGTGACCGGCATAAAGATCATAAGTACCCTTTTTGTTTATGACCGAATAGATACTTACTCTTGTTTTCATCTCAGTTCAACCTTTTCTTATGTATATAATTACTTTTTTGTTAGTATATATATGATTTATTAGTCTCTTAATGCTCCTATTCATGTTTCTACTCTAGTGGAAGATTCTATGATCAACATATGGTCTACCATTCTTTTGAGGTGCCTTTTATAGGTATTTAAACCTGGGTTGATCTAGTGACCCTAGATTCTATAGATTGTGATGTTATTTTGGGGATAATAACTTGGTTGAATCCGTATCATTCTATTGTAGACTATCATACTAAAATTGTCTCTATCTCCATGCCTGGTATGTTTAGATTAGAGTGGAAGGGAGATTATAATCCTTTTCCTAAAAATTTCATATCCTATATTTGTGCAAAGAAGTTGGTAGAGATAGGATATTTAGCATTTATGAATCATTTTTGAGATACTAGTGTAGAGGTATCTTTTATTGGGTAAGTTCGAGTGGTATGTAATGTCTTAGAGGTGTTTCTCACTAACATACTTGACATGCCGGCATATTAGGATATTGATTTTTCCATTGACTTAGAGTTGGGGACTCACCCCATTTCTATTCCGATATATCGTATATCATCGATTGAGTTGAGAGAGTTGAAAGTTCAGTTGCGATAACCCCCTAGCACAAAGTTGAGTTGAAAGCTTCATTACCGATTAAATTTTGACATAAGATTCTACTTAAGTTAACTTCAAACAACCACATCTCCCAGCACATATTATTATGTGAAGGTGTTTATTCAAATAAGTGCATCTCCTTAGGGTGGTTTTCTCCTATTTGTGAAGAAGAAAGTGTAACACCCCGAAATTTCTAATTCTTTAATTGATTGTTAATAATTAAATCAGATGATTCTTAAATTACTCATATGTGTAAAGGTCTTTTTATTTTGTTTGAATGGATTTGGATATGAATTAAGGTCACAAGAACCCTCTAGCACAAAGTTGAGTTGAAATCTTCATTACAGATTATGTTTTGACATAAGATTGTACTGAAGTCAACTTCAAACAATCATATATCCCTGCACATAATGAATTAGGTGGCCTATGAACTACCAAATTAAAGGTCTTTGAGCCTCTTTCCAATGCCACCAAGTTTGCCTCGTTTCATGTTTAGAGTAAAAACTTATGACTGTTTTACCAAAGACTGCCATACTAGAGTTTTTCGAGTCTGTGAATGACGACTCCAACTGACGGGCCATAGGTTGAACGACGACCCATTTTGTCAGGTCGTTAGTAGAGTACTGGGAGTTAACTTTAAGGATCCAAATCCTACGGATCAAAACCGACGGGCCATAAGTGCTGGATATATAGCAAGAGTAAATAGGAAATGGAGGGAAGATGGAAAGAGAGGAAGTTGAAAAGTTCTCTTATGCCTAAGTAAAAAGGCATTTCTCCCTTATTAGTGGTGGAAAGAAAAATAGAAGTGTTTAAAAAGAGAAACACTTCTAGTAGTTGTTTAAAAGGTTGGAAATATGGACCCACTTGCGCCGTTGTCGTGGTCGCTCGCTCGGCTCAGCTTCAACTTCAGCTTCGGAAAATGACCGAGAGATTTTTTTTGGAAAAAGTTTATTTTAATTATTTAATTAAATAAATTAAATTAAATAGTCAAAACGTTTCAATTATTTAGTTAATTAACCAAACCGTTCCAACCCGACTCAGATCCACGCGACCCATTTTATTTAAAATACTTTCCCATTTTAATTTGCAGTTCCCACTGTTGGAGATTATTGTTCTGAAAGGTTGCAACTTTCAAGAACAGTCATGACCGTTTGAAAGGTTGCAAACTTTATCGAATAGTCGTGTGGTTTCTGAAAGGTTGCAACCTTTCGGAACTAGTGATTCTTCAAACTTTTTACTTACGAAAATTTCTGATTTCTTCTTCCTCTTCTGCTCAAATTTTATTCGTGTACTTTACTGCCGTTGAATGGCTCACTGACACTTGAGTTTTTGGTATCAATACACTGGTGATTGAGATTATTCTATCCTGGGAGGGCATATCCCAAATCAAACCTTAGTTACTAGAGGGGAATAATTTCCTTAAGGGGACACTGTGCATTCAGTGGGATTGATCTCCTTTTATTTATGTTCATTATAGATTCTGGTATGTTTTACAGATTTTAGTTTGTTGTTAATTAATTTATGTTCTTCACTGTGTGATTTTAACTTTGGTAACTTAGTGTTTCTGCAAAGTTTTTCTTATCACCATTATTGTTTACAATACAGATCACTAACTATAAGTTCACCTACAGGCTGTCGTTTGGACCCGTAAATGGACTTTTGAGCTTTAAAAATTTAATATTGAATCCACGGATGGGATATACAGTCTGTGGGTCAAACCAAGAATTGTATATGAACCCGTCGAAGTTTTTTTCACCAATTTTAAGAAGGGTAGTTTAGTCTTTTTTGTAACACCTCGGTCTTAGAGAGAGCTAAATTTAGAAAGAACAAATTTGGAAAGAGCTAATTTGAGATTTTGTTCAAGTTAAGCTCAAGTTGTAAGTTTTGGGTTAACTTCAAATGACCATAACTTTCAGTACAAGATGAGTTAAGTGGCTCATAAGATATCAAATGAAAGGTCTTTGATTCCTCTTTCCAACACCATAAATTTTGATAAATTTTGATTTCGGATGAGGAAGATATGCCCGTTTGAAATAAGTCTGTCGAATTAAGGAAATTTACCCGAATTAATGAGGGGTATTTTGGTTTTTTCCTTACCCCATCAGCTTTAAACGTTTTTAGTAATATTTTAAGGGTCTAAACTGATTTAGGTCAGTTTCCATTATTCTAAATACGCTTAGGGTTTTGAGAAGAGTTCAAGATGAGAAAAGAGGAAAGGTTCAAGGCGTTCGTCAAGGTTCTTGAGAATTGTTGAGGAATTTCGCTAAGGGTTGATCCCTAAGGGGCATGTAAGCTCTCATAGTATTGGATTCATTAACCCACACGCCAATCATGTGATTTTAAATCCGTAATTTTGTTCTTGAGGTTGAATGACTTGAGTTCTTGAAGAGTTTTTTGAAGTTGTTCTTAAATCGTTAATGATGAGTTTGATGAGTTTGATGAGTTCTTGAGATGAAAGTTGGGAGTTTAAGGTTGGGTTTTCGAATCTAAGTGGGTTAGGAAGAAATCATTCAATTCCAGGCAAATTAGGGCCAAAAATCGAAAAAGAAAATTCATCGAAATATTTCGGGGAGGGGTTGGGGTGACGCGCCAGCAGTGCACCCCATTTGAGTCTCTAATGTTTAGGGGCTGACGCCCCGCACCAGCAGTGCGCCAAGGTCACCTGCCCCTACTCTTTTCCATCGTTTTATCCATCTAAGTTCTTCTAAAGTGTACCTTTATTCCTTTCTGATTCTAACTACTCTAAACTACATCTAAACATCAAGAGATCCTTCATAACATGAATCTTAACCCTTAAATTCATAAATCAAATTCAAGGTAGATTTAAGAGTAAAGTCTTGAGAGTTCTTTTGAGTTATTTTGAGAAGTGTTTTACAATCTTTTAAAACTTGTTTTAAGACTTGAGTACTTGAGTTTGAGGATGAGGAGAGTCGAGTTTCATTTTTTCAAAATGAATCTAAGGGAACTAAGTAATCTCAAGAGTAAATTGTTTTACATTTAAAATGAGAGGAAACATCAATTTTCAAATTGAGTTCATGAGGAGTTTTTGAGTATAATCTCTTTTAAGAGAACCTTTTGAGTACTGATCTCAAATCTTGAGGATGAGGAAATTTTTTTAAACATATGAGCTGAGTTATATTTTTGGGAATAGTATTGAGCACTGAAATGGGGGCGAGTTCATACAACTCAAAGTCCTCATAAACTATGTAGCCAATGTGGGTAGAAAGGGTCATACTTTTTAGATGATTTCTTATTATTTTTTAAGCATAGCTTAGTGGATCCACTTAGTTGAGGATGTCTTATACTCTGGCAAGGTATAAGACAGTTTTGGAAGCGTAGGCAAGACATTGTATCATCACATAGCTCAGAGTGATGGTTGTCGGTTAGAGAATCTCCCAAATAGAGTTATTTTGTATCTTTACATAAAAACTGAGTTATTTATTGTATTTTTAAATACATTAAGTTGTTATCTACTATTTTAAAAGCTTTATATAAACTGTATCTTTATTGTTGTTTTATACTGCATTGAGTTGAGTATCCATGAGTTGAGTAGAGTTGAGGTGAGTATGTTTCCTTCTTTCCAAGTTCAAGTTTTTATGTTATGTTCAGTGTTCCCCTTACATCCTTGTACATTCAATGTACTGATGCCATTTGGAATGTATCATTTCATGATGCAGATACAGGAGATCAAGGTCATCAACAGGTGCTTCGTAATACCATAGTAGTTCGAGTTAGCTTTGGTGAGCCTCCTTGCTTCTGGAGGATCCCTTATTTATTTCCATTTTTTTCAGTTTTGTTAGGATGATCGGAGGTCTTTTCTCGACATCCCTCATAGTATTAGAGGCTTCATAGATAGACAGTAGTAGTTGAGAAGTCTATTTCATTTTCTATTGTTAATGTTCTAGACTTGAGTTCTTGTGGCCAGTTTGAATAGTTTTAAATATTCTAAGTTAAGTATTTGAGACATTTGAGTTAAAACTTTATATTTGAGTTTATCTTATGATGAATAAGTCTTTCGCTAAGAGTTGAGTCAGGCCAAGGGTTCGCTTGGGGCCAATAATAGTTCTCGAGTGTCAGTCACGTTCAGGATGTAGGCTCGGGGTATGACATTTTCTCACCCTTTCTAAGCCTTAACCACTACCCTTTTTCACCTAATTAAGGGTTTAAACAGTGTTAAACATTATTTTACGTTCTTTAACACTTCAAAGACTTAGATGAAGGATTCAAGAGCAGAAAAGCTAGGATTTTCTATCGTTCTTCGAATTTCGTGAATTTCACCAAGAACTTTATTCTTCCCAAATATGTCAAACTATCATAGTGATAGAGTTCATCCTTACACCCTACATCTACTTTCTATCAGTAAAGAATAATCTAGGGTTACATAATTAGTTTTAATAATTCTTGAGATGAGTTTGTTGTTGAATTCTCAATTGATATTTATTATGTCTTGAGATTCTTAAGTTGATTATTCATGCCTATTTTACAGCATGAACCATATTATTTGAGTATTCATTTAGTTATTGATGAGAATCTTTTTAATCGAACAATTATCTTAAATTAATTTTCTGAGAAAGTAAATGTTGGATTGAAAGTAATTATGGCGTCATGTGGAAGCTTATAATTGCAAATGAAAACATTGATAAATCAGATGACAAAAACGTATACTAAAAATCAAAATATTATTATATGGAATTTTTCCAACTGGCCTACATATTAAAAACTAATAAAAACAATAAAATTGTAGAGAGAAAATCTCTCCATAAACAAAAGTCTCTAAACGACTACATTGTGGATACTATTGTGTTATGCTTTGAAAATATGGATCTTCAATTTATAGATGTCCAAACTTTTCCTCGAAGGAAAGAATAAACCAATTATGGAAAAAAATAATGTTTCCCTTTCAGAAAAAGTAAAAACATTTATGGTAATGCTTTGTCCTTTGCTTAAGGAAAAAATGAACTTCAAATAAGGCAACAAAATTAGGGCAAAACCCTAACAAATCTCCCCTTTTGACTAGATTTTCTTGACAAAACATGATCCGCCTTCTTCATATTCTTTATAATCTTGGTCTTCACAAAATCATCATGTATCATTGTTGCTTACCATGATTTAAAAATTGATATGGGTTAAAAGTTGGAGCCTTGTGTTAAAAATTATGAGCATGGTTGAAAGTGGAGCTCATGCATTAAAAGTAATATGCATGAGTTGAAAATGTGGAGATCATGCGTTAAAAGTAAGATGCATCAGATAGAAGTGGAGCTCATGCGTTAATATTAAAGATACATGAGTTAAAACTGTAGCCTAAGTATTAACGTTTGCAGGGGTTGAAAGTTGGAGTCCATGCTCTAAAGTAAGCATGAGTTGAAAATTGATTTTGGTTTACAGAATGGGGCAGCACGATATTGTTGAAAATATATTTGAAAATTTTCTCCACATGCAGTAGCAGAAAAATCTTCATTATCATCGCTGTCACGACGCGAGCTTTCACCCTGGATGTGGCACGCACTCGAGAACCATTGTTGGTCTCCAAGTGAATCTTCATCGGCTGACTACAAGCGGAAGACTAAATCAAGCATACAAAAGCTTAAAAACTGAATAGAATTCATGAAACTCAAATACAAAGTTTTAACTCAAATGATTTACTCTTAATATAAATAGAATATTCAACTAGCCAGCAATAGGCAACTCAAGTCTTTAAAACATTTAACAAAATAAATGAAACAAACTTCTCGAACACTATGACGCCTCTAACTGACAAAGATGGAAGTCGGGACAAGACCCACGGCATCCTAACAACTGATATAACTAAAAGTACAATTGGAACCCTCCATAAGCAAGGATGCTCATCATAGCTAATTCGAACTACATGTGGTATCAACGAAGCACATGTTGATGATCATGAGTACTTGTATCTGCATAATGAAACGATGCAGGTGATGAGTCCACATATTGGACTCATTTAGGGCTATATTTTAATAGAAATTATGTCCTCAAATGCTTATTTTATCTCAATATCTGATGAAAACCCTTAAGTTTCAGGTTTTGAAGTGTGAAGGAAAGCATGGACACTACGTCACAAAAAGGAATGAAAAGGCTGAAAAGAATGAAGAAATGAAGGACTGAGGATCGACGAGTCCACTTGGCGAGTCACCGAAGGGTCTTACTTCGCCTTTTGTTCCAGTGTGCTGAGCCCTGAAGGAAAGGATCAAGTCGGCGGAAAAAGGGAACAGTCAGCACATCACCGAGAAGTTCCATGAAGCATTACCATGTCGCACAATGACCCAGAGCACGATCATGCTGAAGGCTGGTGCAAGACGGCGATGAACTACACCAAAGGACTAATCGCCGAGTTGATCGGCGATTCCGACTAACGACGCCGAGTGATCCGTTGTAGCACAAATCTGTGAAAACTATAACTACTAGTTAGATGTGTACTTTTAAGTGTGGAACAATTATTATAATTTTCATATTAGAAAAGTACTTTTTGATATATTTTCTCTAAGTTTGAGAGGGTTTTGAAGACTTGAAGATCCAAAAGGGTTCCATCTTCAAGATTTGGATTTGGGTCTCTTGGATTCTTAAATTTTGGCCCGTATCAAGACTAAAATCCTCATACACAGTTGAATGCGAGCTCAATTTGGTATAAATTTCTATCTCTTATACATGTATGGCTAAAAATCCCAATTCTTGGGGTGTGATTTAGTGAATATGGGGTTAAGATAATTGTTGGGTCTTGCTTGTTGATAGTTTAATTGTGATTTCATTTAGTAGTTGTGGATGAATTTTAATGAATTTGTAGTTGCAAATACAAGTTTATTTATGTATTTTTGGCTTGCTCGGGGAGAGAGGTCGGAAAACTAAAACTACTAAATTGATGGTCGGTGGGAGTGGGTCAACATGAGGTTCAACTCGAGAGAGTGAATCCTAGTATCATTCTCACACACTCAGCTCGAGAGAGTGAATGGGTTAAGGCGTAGGTTGATCTTCATGCAACAAGTGGATGTCCGAGAGGAACGCATTTGAAATGAGGTAAGTTGCCCGAGAGAGAGCTTATCCCCGTTAAAGCTTAGCCTAGTCACAATTATTCTATAAATCTATTATCGAAAGCATGTACCCAATAATCTAGCTTAATCCGTATTCATATCACATCCCAAGGATCCCCTCTCATTACTTAGAAATCCTTGTTGATTTTTTTGTTTTTACTTACTTGTGACAAAACCCCCCATTGTTAATTGACACTCTTGTGTCCCCCTTTAATTTACAATGTTTTTAATCGTTAATGTCTTTAGCTACAACTAGTTAAAACTAAATTTTATTTTTCTATTAATTCTCAAAACCACTCCCTTGGGAACGATCCCAACCCTTGGTTGAGTTAATAAACTATTGTACGATCGTAGACACTTGCATCGGAAGTTGTGTCTTCATTACGCAAACATCAAAATGGCGCCGCTGCCGGGGAATGGTGTTACGTGAAATTTTTTGACTAGGTCAAACTTTGTCTTTTGTAATCGTAGTTTACTAACCTAATTTTTAGTTTTGTTTTGTTGGTTCTTTTGTATCCAAACAGAGGAAGTGAGCATGGCAAACAGTACTCGGGAGCTAATGGAGTTTCCTCCATTAGAGGTAATGATGTTCCGGGATCGTATCCTCACCTTCAAGCAATTGGAAGGTGAACGGATCCACAAGTCATGGGCAAGGTTTAATGAACTGATCACTCAATGCCCAACTCATGACATTCTCGACATAGCCCTCCTTGATTGTTCCAGTCTTGGTCCCGAAATCAAGAGGTTGGTCGACCAACTTATTCCGGGAGGCATTGCGAAAAAGCAATATGTGATAACAGCCCAACTGGTTAATCAAATGGCTGAAACGCATCAAGAAGTAGAAAAGGACTTCATGTTCGCCGCCTTGATGACTCAGATTGGTGATTTGGCCAAAAATATGGTGAAGATCGAAGTCAGTACAAGAGGAAGGATAAATGCATCCCTCTTGATGAGCGAAAAAGTCACAAGGACAATGAGGTTAAACACCTTGAGGTCATGCTCTCAATCATTCTCCACAAGGTGGTTGAGCAAGATAGAAAACTATAAGAAATGAAGGAAGACATTGAAGGGATGAAGAGATTGATTTGGTCTCATTCCAAAGTTGTCCAGCTGCTCAAGAACCTTATGGGTCATGGGTTGCCCGATCTACACTCACAACAAAACAAAGGGTTGCCTACTAATACTATGGCTAATCCCAAAAATGGAGTTTGCTCCCTGGCATGTATCGTGCCACAACGTTAACTAAGGCGTTGTTTGGGAAGTAACCTAAAACCTTTCTAAATGCTTTAACTTGTTTTACAAATAATGGTGTGTTGATTGTGCAGGTTTAAATGCGGGAAGTGTTCAGAAAATGCAGATTGACGAGAAAAATGTCCAGTTGGTGTATCGCTGAGGAGGTCAGCGTACCCGACTCAACCCATCGTTCAGCTTAACTCAAATTTAATTCAGAGCCTATAAAACTCGGCGAGCTCAAGAAGCAGTTAAGCGTGTCGCCATCCTGTTCGGCGACCTCCATTCAGACCGCCGGCTTGACCATCAAGAAACTAATGATCCTATCGAAAATGGCGGGTCAAGTGACCACTCGGCGTATCGCTGAGTGGATTGACGAGTGTGACTAATGTCGCCAAATGGACGCGAACTAGACGGTTTATATCTCATAATTTGAACTTCTTCACTTTCCCTCATTTTTAAACTTCACAAACTCACACCAAGGTAGTAATTTCAATATTTTTATATTCCATTAGTATTTTTAATTGTTGAGTGGTGCTCAGAACTAGGATTTCTTTGCCGCCTAGCTTTTCAATCGCATTTTATCGACACAAAGGGTTGGTTTCTGAATCTCGAGCATACATTTGAAATTTTGCACTCATTTTCTATGACCGTATCGTATTGATGTGTGCTGGGCCTCTTTGATAGGATTAGAATGCTTAAATGCCTATTTTAATTTGAAAATATTGCTCGTATTATTTGATTGTCAAATACCCGTAATTTTGTACATTTTACTGAATTGGGTTGTGATTGTGTGTCATTTAGATTGATTGGGTGACTTCTGAGTAACCCATATTTGTGCTAAATGATGAAAATTGCTCAATGATAGAGCGGGTGACAACACTATTAAGAGCAAATATCGTCAAATAGCTAAATTTGGCAAAACTGGGAAAAATCTGAGTATCCCGGGGTGATGGGTAGTATGGGTCTTGTTTAAATTTCATTAGTGCATGTTTTTATTTTGTTATCGGGGCTTGCGGGGTTGAATTCGAGAAGGTGAATTGAAAATGGGCATGTTGAGTCGTTCGGTGAGCTGGGTCGAGCTCGCAGAACTACTCGGTGATTCACCTAAAGACTCCAACTCGCTTTTAAATTCATGTTGTATGTGTTGTTTGAGTCTGTAAATTTCGGCAAGAAGCATTTGGTCTCCGAAAGCACTCGGTGACTCGACGAAAGTACTCTTGATCGCCCTTTATATGCTCCCCTGAACCTCTGTTGTACTGTAACTTTCGGCAGACAAACCCATGATCGTCGAAAGTAATCGGCGATACACCGAAAGGGCCTTCCCATCACCGACTTACTATAATTTGAAGCCAATCCTTTCGGCGAGCCCGAGTTAGCTCGCCAAAGAGGTTCGGTGACTCGCCGATCCACTTGGTGAGTCTTCCTGCAGTAGATTGCCGGTGCTTCTATTTGATTTTCCCCCCAACTCTTCCTAATCTCTTGCAGATATGACTAAACCTAACAAAGCAGGTAGAAACACACCACCCCAAGGCAAAGAAAAGGGTATCACAATCAAGGAGGATGCAACTGCATCCAGGAACAACACCACTAAAGTTTCCACAACTTGTGGGAAAGGCAACGGCAAGGTTAAACCGTTGAGTTATCAGATGCCAGTTTCGATAGTATTGGTTTTTACATCAATGACCTAACAACACATGACAGTAAGAGTATGGGTTCTGATAAAGATGAACTAATGGAGGCACGGAGTAATAAGCTACGATCTAAACAACTGAACGACCTATCTCGGATCAGAAATCCTCGATCCACCACTCTGAATCCTCCAGTTCCATAGCAGGCAATAGTACTGGCACCTCCAGTAAAAGGCCCCCCACCTAAATCAATGAATAGATTAAAGTCTGAGGGGCTGAGAATGATCATTGAGGAAAAATGGATGTCCATAGATGTGGTGATCGATAGGTATCCTGAGATGATGGAGAGCCGAGAGTAGAGCAAATTTAGAGATTTGTCAGATCTTATGGGGACGATTGTGCAGCCGGTTATCCAGACATCACCGACTGAGACGTCCATAGCAGCCCCTAGTGGATCTGGCACTGCTATTTCCTCTGAGGTGACTCTGGGCACTGATACCCAAGTTCATACTGCTACACTAGGCACTGAGGCCCCGATAGATGGAGAGACTGCAGAGACAGGACTTTTCTTCACCTCTCTCTCTATCTTACTTACTTTTACTTTTGGATACTTTTATTCACATTTGAGGACAAATGATTTTTATTTGTGGTGGGGTGAGGCCCACCTTTGTGCATATTTATTTTGATTACATATTTTGGGTTGTGAGCTATTAATTTCATTATATACTGATTTCTGTGGATGTTTGAGCTTGTGGCTCCTTTTATTTTAAATTGCAAAATGATTTTGACCCTTCCAAATTTGTTTGAATTTTTAGCACATTTTTGCCATCCTTTATATGCTCGTGTGTTGAATGTGGTTGTTCCTTGGAAAATTTGAGTCTCAGTTTCGATCAATACCGATGACTTAAATAGTGCTTACAATCGAACGAACATGAATGTACGACTACAATGAGGCCAAATGAAGTTGCATAGACAATATGTGAACTCTTTGCATCTCATTGTGATTAGCGATTTATCAAATCGATTCTCTTGTAATGATCGTTGCACACTAGAAAAAGTGTGGAGTCTTGTTTGACTTAAGTGTCGATGCCTTGTGTGATAAGTTTACCTGGAACCAAGCATGACAACACCTAGGATTTGCCCTGTTGGTCTGGTTGACTAAGTAACACTTTCTCTTGATATGATCTTAAGCAACTTCGAAGAGTGTGAACCAATTTGACATATACCTCTTTTGTGACCTACCTTGTGAGCGAGTGATTCTCTTTGAACACCCTTTGAGCCTTACCTTTCTTTGAAAGAAACTTGATGAAAACTAGACCTTTTCTTAATCCATTACCTATAATCCTCTAGAATTGTGGTTAATTGAATAGCCAACTTAGGCCAAAAGCCTAAAGTTGGGGGTGTGGTGAAAAAGAAAAGGGAAAGTCAAGAAGTGCAAGGAAAGTCTCTTTTAACCCATGGTGTTGAGAAAAATGGAACCCTTCCATATGTATTTTTTTTAAAAAGAGAAGAAAAGAATAAAAAAAAAAAAAAGTTGTGGAATAAAGTACCAAAGAAATAAGGTTCCGAACAATCCATGGGAAGCGAATAATAGGATGACCTATGATGCACTAATGAAAATGATGAAGGAAAAAGAAAGGAAGTGTTGAGAGCACCACGTTTCATGAGGATAAAAGTCACTGAGCCTAAATGACCATACATTTGCATTCAACCCCGTTACAAGCCTTGTTAAGACATTTGTGATCTTGAGAAAGGCGAAACAAATGTTGATTGGAAAATACGGGCAAACTTAAGGGTGAAAGCATGCATTGTGTTCATCTTTGTGAGTGTGAGTGTTGTATCTCATTCCGGAACTTTATATTTATTATACCTTTGCGTGTGAAAATGGAATCATCATTTGTGTGAGGGCATTCAAATGCTTTTGTTGAGCTTGAACTTGCATTTAAAGCAAGTATTGCGAGCTTGAGAATCTTTGGTAATAGTGTGTCACAACTTGAATCTCTAAGTACACAACTGACCCTTGCATAAGTAAATTGAGTCTTGTTGTGTACATTGATAATTGAGTCTTGTGTAGCACTATTTGAGACATCCTTGTTGAACTGCTAAACTTGAGTTTTTTACTTGAGGACAAGCAAAAGTTTAAGTTGGGGGTGTTGAGGAGTCCACAAATTGGACTCATTTAGGGCTATATTTTAATAGAAATTGGGTCCTCAATTGCTTATTTTATCTCAATATCTGATGAAAACCCTTAAGTTTCAGGTATTTGAAGTGTTAAGGAAAGCATGGACACTATGTCACAAAAAGGAATGAAAAGGCTGAAAAGAACGAAGAAATGAAGGCCTGAGGATCACCGAGTCCACTTAGCGAGTGGCTGAATGGTCTTACTTCGCCTTCTGTTCACGTGTGCTGAGCCCTGAAGGAAAGGATCAAGTCGGCGGAAAAAGGGAGCAGTCGGCGCATCGCTGAGAAGTTCCGCGAAGAAGTACCATGTCACCCAATTACCCAGAGCACGACGATGCTGAAGGCTGATGCAAGATGGCGATGAACTACAACAAAGGACGAATCACCGAGTTGATCGGTCATTCTGACTAACGACGCCGAGTGATCCGCTGCAGCACAAATTTGTGAAAACTATAAATACTAGTTAGATGTGTAGTTTTAAGTTTTGATATTTTTGCTCTAAGTTTGAGAGTGTTTTGAAGACTTCAAGATCCAAAGGGTTCCAAATATAAATCTTCAAGATTTAGATTTGGGTCTCTTGGATTCTTAAATTTTGGCATGTATCAAGACTTAAATCATCATACCCAGTTGAATGCGAGCTCAATTTGGTGTAAATTTCTACCTCTTATACATGTGTGGCTAAAAACCCAATTCTTGGGGTTTGATTTAACGAATATGGGTTAAGATAATTGTTGGGTCTTGCTTGCTGATAACTTAATTGTAGTTTAATTGTGATTTCGTTTAGTAGTTGTGGATGAATTTAATGAATTTGTAGTTGCAAATACAAGTTTATTTATTTATTTTAGCCTTCCGAGAGAGAGAGGTCGTAAAACTAAAACTACTAAATTGATGGCCGGTGGGAGTGGGTCGACATGAGGTTCCGTCGGAGAGAGTGAATCCTAGTCTCATTCCCACACACTCAGCTCGAGAGAGTGAGTGGGTTAAGGCGTAGGTTGGTCTTCATACGGCAAGTGGGTGTCCGAGAGGAACGCATTTAAAACGGGGTAAGTTGCTCGAAAGAGAGCTTATCCCCCTTAAAGCTTAGCCTAGTCATAATTATTTTATAAATCTTCTATCGAAAGTGTACCCAATAATCTAGCTTAATCCGTATCCTGTCAAATCCCAACGATCCCCTCTCATTACTTAGAAATCCTTGTTTATTTTGCTGTTTTTACTTACTTGTGACAAAACACCCCATTGTTAATTGACACTGTTGTGTCCCTCTTTAATTTACAATGTTTTTAATCGTTAATGTCTTCAGCTACGAATAGTTAGAACTAAATTTTATTTTTCTACTAATTCTCAAAATCACTCCCTTGGGAATAATCCCAACCCTTGGTTGGGTTACTAAACTATTGTACGATCGTAGACACTTGCATCAGAAGTTGTGTCTTGATTACGCAAACATCAGCAGGTCAAATGGCTCAGTTGATGGAATGTACGAGCATGTAAGGGGAATTCTAAAGCATAACATAAGCTTGAACTGGTGGAATAGAAACATACTTACCTCTTCTCAACTCACTCAACTCAACCTAACTCAAAGAAACATAGTTAAACTCAACTCAGAGAAAATAGGGCTCAACTCAAGGGTAAATATTCAACTCAGTGAAATAAGGCTCAACTCAACAATAAGATATTCAACTCCGTGAAATAAGGCTCAACTCGACAATAAGAGAGTTGACTCAATGAAACACAATTCAACTCAAGATACTCAAGAATAAAGCAACAATAAAATATGCAATATATGGAAAGCTTTTAAAACAGTAGATAGCACCTCAATGCATTAAAGAATACAATAACATGGATGATATATCCAGATACCATACAGCTCATACATTGATGGCATAACCGATTGTCATACTAATCATGTTTTAGAAAATTCTTTTCTCAAAACTAATCTTTACTTTCTTGTAACTCAATTTAAGAACTCAAGTGTTGGCTTTAAAAAGCTTTTTAAAATTGGTAACTCAAATAATAGGGTTTATGTGGAATTATGAACATGAACGACTCAATTCAGGGATCTTAATAGCAATAAAGAACCTCAGAACTCAGAACTCAAGACTCAATGAAACTACTCATCTCTAGACTGCTCGACTCATAGGGTTCATGCGAAATTATGGGAATGAACAACTCAACTAAAGTGCTTCATGGGTAACATGTAGTAGTCCCCTGATTAGAAATATAATCTCAAAGGGATTAGGAAGTCAATACTTAAGACTTAGAACTTGAAGATACTACTCTTCTCAAAGGTACTCAACTGATAGAGTTCATACGGTAGTTATGGGCATGAACGACTCGACTCAAGGGTCAAAATGTCAATAAGGAACTCATATATACGACTCTTCTCATTCTAAGTCTTACTTCCTCAAAACATAGCTCTAATCAATAGTTGATAAAAAAGGATTCACAATTGAACTCAAAAGCTTTCTTGAACTCTACTCTTAACTCTCTCTTGAATGTGAATTATGAATTCAAGAGTTATGGTTCAAGGTATGAAGAATATCCTTATGATAAAGTAGACTCGTGAATACATTTCCTCACTCTCATACTCACTTGCTCGAGTCTTGAAACAAGTTATTAGAAATTATGGAAGACTTCTAAAAAAGACTCAAAGGGACTTTCTCAAAACATTCGAAAGAACTCTCAAGACTTACCTCTTAAACCTACCTTGAATTTTAATTATGAATTCAAGGTTATGATCATGTTAGGAATTATTTCTAGGTGTTTAGAAGTAGTTTATAGTGTTTAGAATCGATAGGGCTTGAAGGTACCCTTTTAAAGGACTCAAACGGGAGAAACGACGGAGAATTGGTGGGGGTAGGTGACCCTGGCGCACTTAGTGGCACGTGGCGCCAGACCTCTACCTACAAAGGAGTGGTTGGGGCGCTCTGTCTGGCGTGGGTCGCCAGGCCCCAACCCAAAAAACTTCAACGACTTTCTTTGCTCGTTTTCTCACCCTAACTTACCTAGAATCGAATGGTCTCTTCATCAATCATTTGGATTGGATTACTTAACATAAGTACACTCTAATATACTCAAAACAACACTCAAATCACTGAATTTCATCTCAAGAAGTCAACAAACCCCAACAAAACAAGATTTAGAATGAACTTCAAGAACACTTCACAAGAATATAAATCTTTCAATCTTTATGGACGAATTCGAATATGAAAATCATGTTTGGCATGTGGGTGAATGAACCCAACACTATGGAAACTTACATAGATCTTAGGGATCAAACCCATGGTGAAAATCCGCAACAAAATGCAAGAACCTCGACAAACGCTTTAATCCTTTCCTCTTTTCTCCTTTTTTTCTCCTCTTGAACTCTCAACTAAAAACCTAAGCATATATTAGGATTATAAAACTGAACCGAATCAGATTACACCCCTAAAACCTTACTAAAAATGAATTAAATCTGATTGGGTAAGGAAACGACCAAAATACCCCTTCCTATTTTCGGGTAACTTTCTTTATTTGGACGGCGTGACTTCAAAAGGCCATATCTCACTCATCCGAACTTGAATATTAGCAAACTCAGTGGCGTTGGAAATATAATTCAAAGACCTTTCATTTGATATTTCATGGCTCACCTAACTCATCCTGTAATAAGAGTTATGGTCGTTTGAAGTTGACCCAAAACATAGAAGAACTTGGGAATGACTTGAAAGAACTCTCTTTGGTTATTCTTGGAACTCAAGGTGCTACATCTAGTGACCTTAACACTCAAGAAATTTTAAATTCTTCGGTAAAATCCTACTCACAATGAAGGAAAGTTCGAGTCTTAGCTCAAAATATTTCTGGGTGTTACAATCGCGTTGATTGCAAATTGATTTGAAACCACTTGAACTTGTCTTAAATCTTGTTCAACCATTGGATCATTGAACCATGTGCTCTCATACTACTTGTTGGTTATAAAAGTGATTAGGGCATCATGCGGAAGTTTACAATTGCAAATCATGACATTGATAAATCAGATGACAAAAACGTATACTAAAAATCAAAATATTATTATATGGAATTTGGCCAACTGGCATACATATTAACAACTAATAAAAAAATATTAAAATTGTACAGAGAAAATCTCTCCATAAACAAAAGTCTCTAAATGACAACACTGTGAATATTATTATGTTATGCTACGAGAATATAGATCTTCAATTTATAGATCTACAAACTTTTCTTCTAAGGAAAGAATAAACCAATTATGGAAGAAAATAATGGTTTCCTTTCAGAAAAAGTAAAAATATTTATGAAATGTTTTGTCTTTTCTTTTTGGAAAACATAAACTTCAAATAAGGCAAAAAAAAAAATCAGGGTAAAACCCTAACAGTAAAAAGGAGTTTTTGAGGAAAGTTTAAAGAGGCATTTTGAGTCAATCTTAAGGGAACTATTGATTCAAAAATTTATCATCTTTACATTGAGAAAAGAGAAACATTAATTTCTAAATGAGTAATGAGTTCAAAGTTAATTCAGAGCAGTTACCTCTTGTAAGAGGATAGTTTGAGCAATTATCTCAAACTATAGAAAGAGTAATGTTTTCATACATTGAGAAAAAGTAAATATTATTGGGAGTAGTATTGAGCAGCGATATGGGGGAGAGTTCAGACAACTCACATCCCCCATAAACCATGTCTTGCCAACATGGGTACAGATCATACTTTTTAGATGAATCCTTAGTGCCTTCAAGCAGAGCTTATTAGATCCACTTAGTTGAGGTGTTCTATATCCCGGCATGATATAGGACAGTTCTAGCAGCGTGGACAAGAGGTTGTATCATCACTTAGCTCATAGTGATGATTGTCGGTTAGAGAATCTCTCAATAGAGTTTAAAGTGTATTTTTATATATCACTTCTTATGTTAATGCTCAAAGGATGAGAACCTATTTTGTAAAGTTAAATGGTTTCATTCCATTAATTCTTTACATTAAGTTCAGTTTATGTTATACCTATTGCAGTCTTTTCTTTCAGTTATTTCACCTCAGCTATATTACATACTCGTACATTCAAATGTATTGATGTCATTCGACCTGAATCTTTTGTGATGCAGATATCGGTGCTCAGGATCATCAACAGACGTTTCATTGAGATCACTTTGTGCTTCAGACAACTTTTGTGAGCCTCATTGCTTTTCGAAGGATTTCACAATTTACTTTCATGTTATTGTTGAGTTGTCGAGGTATTGTCCCGACTTCTATCCTAGTATTAGAGGCTTCATAGATAGTTAGAGTTGATGAGTCTTTTAGTATTTCCCTTTTGTTTAAGACATTTTGAGATTGTTTTGCAAAGTATTATTATTATTATTGCATTTAATTATTTTCTGAGTTTAGTATTTACTTGAGTTTGAATGTTCTAAATTCTAACTTTTAAAGCTTATTTATGCTTGAGTAAGTCCTCGGCAAAATAGTCAGCCAGACCAAGGGTTAACTTGGGAATTAGAAATAGTTCTCAAGTGCCGGCCATGTCTAAGGTGTAGGCTAAGGGCATGATAGAAAGATAGGAGTATGTGTGTATAACGAGGTCACTATTTTGAATAAGTATCCCTTTTTTTGCATATATGACTTCTTTGATTAATTACAAGGTGAGTCAATCTTCTCAAAGATTGACTTGAGGCCCAGGTATCATCAGCTTAAGCTTCAGGCTAAAAATATTTGTGAGATAGCCTTCTGGACAAGACATGCACATTGTGCATTTTTTGTTATATCTTTCAAACTTAATAATGCTCCTAGCACGTTTATGAGCTTGATGAATAGTGTTTTGAAACTCTATTTAGATTTGTTCGTTATTGTATTCATGGACGACATCTTGATATTTTATAAGAGTAAGGAGAAGCATGAGGATCACCTTAGGATTGTTTTGGGGTTGCTAAAAATGAAGCAGTTGTTTGCTAAAATTTTGTAGGTGTGAATTTTTGTTCTCTATAGTTTACTTCCTAGGGAATATTATTTCTAAGGTATGAGTGATGGTTGATCTACATAATATCAAAGTAGTTAAGAATTGGCTAGGACCACTTCAGTCTGAGAGATTCACACTTTTGTGGGGTTAGCCGGTTATTACCATCGATTTGTGAAGTTGACCAGTTTGACTTGTAAAGAGTTTTCATTCGAATGGTCTAATAAATGTTAGAAGAGATTCCAAATGCTCAAGAATTTGTAGTTTAATGTGATGCTTTATGTTCTAATTTGGGTTTTGTTATGATGTAGGATAAGCTAGTTATTTCATATGTTTCTAGATAGTTGAAGTTTCATGAGAAAACTATTCCACCTCATGATTTGAAGTTGGCAGTTGTGGTATTTTCTCCAAAAATCTAGACACATTATCATTATGGTGTCCATTGTGAGGTATTCAGTGATCACCACATCCTTCAACATGTGTTTACTCAGAAGGATTTGAATGTGATACAATCAAGATGTATAGAGTTTCTCAATGATTATGACGTAACTATCTTGTTTCATTTAAGTAAGGTTAATGTGGTAGTTGATGCATTGAGCAAAAAGTCTGAAAGCATAGGTAGTTTAACTTGGTTGGAGGTTTTGAGATGTTATTATGCTAGAGAGGTTTAGACTCTGGCTAACAGTCTTATGAGACTTGAGTTATTGAATTTTGGTAGACTATTGACTCATGTAGAGGCAAGATCTTAGTTTTTCAATTACATTAAGGCCAAACATTTTGAAGATGCTATGTTGTGCAAGATTCGTGACACGGTATTGAAAGGGGAAGCGAAAGAAGAAATGATATATGAGGAGGGTGTTCTGAAGATCAAAGGGTGTGTGAGTGCACCCCGTGTCTCAAAACTTTTCTAATAGAGGCGCACAATTTTAGATATTTTGTACATCTTGAAGCCACCAAGATGTATCATAACTTGAGGCAACATTACAGGTAGGGTGGAATGAATCGTGATATTGTGGAATTTATTTCTCAGTGTCCAAATTGCCAACTATTCCTAAGTGGAAGTGTGAGAGAATTGCTATAAATTTCTTAGTTGGTCTTCCAAGGACCATGAGTAAGTTCTATTTGATTTTGGTGATTTTAGATAGGATGACTAATTCTTCACATTCTATACCAGTTCAAGTGACTTATAATATAGAGAAGTTTACCAAGATATATCTTCATGAGGTTGTTAAATTGCATGGAGTTTTGGTCTCTATCATTTCTTATAGAGGAAGGCAGTTTAATCTAAATTTTGGAGAACCTTGCAAGCTGAGTTGTCCACAATGCATTTGAGTATAAAATTTCCCCCTCAGACTGATTGGCAGTTTCAGATGATTATTCAGGTATTGGAGTACATACTTTATGCGTGTGTGATCGACTTTGGTGGTCATTGGGACCAGTTTTTGCCATTGGCTGAGTTTTCATATAATAATAATTATCACTCAAATATTAATATGGCTCAATTTGAGACGTTGTATTTCAGAAAGTGTAAATCTCACATTGGTTGGTTTGATGCATTTGAGGTAAGGTTGTTAGTTACTGAACTTATGGGGAGTCTTTGGAGAAGGTAAAGATAACCTATAATAAGCTTTTGGCAGATCAGAATAGATAGAAGGAATATACACATCAGAAGGTTAGTATAACGGCCTAACCCTCTAGTGATATTTTCCGCTCTGGGTCAAGTCCCGCATGGCTTTAAAACGTGTCACTAGTTAGTAAGGTCTGCTTAATTATATACCCAACATCTCTCTTGTGTTTTTCCAATGTTGGACTTCTAATCTTAAGTTGGGGTGTCACATACACCCCCTTCATAGACTCAGCGTCCTCACTGAGGTTTGCCCCACCAAATGGGATTTTCCTAGACTCAGCACTGAGGTTATGCCCCACCTTATCGGGATATGCCTAAACTCAGTTGAACTCTGGCCCACATCAACAAGGATGACACATGAGTGGCTTTGATACCATTTGTAATGGCCCAGCCCTCTAGTGACATTATCCCCTCAGGGCCTAGGCCCACACGGCTTTAAAATGCGTCATTAGTTAGTAAGGCATGCTTACTTATAAACCCAACATCTCTCGAGTGTTTTTCCAATGTGGGACTTCTAATCTTAAGCTAGGACGTCATAGTTAGAAATATAAATTTCATTCTAGGGGAAAAGATTTTGCTCAAACTTTCACCCATGAAGGATGTGATGAGGTTTGAAAAGAGAGGTAAGTTGAGTCTGTGGTCTATTAGTCCTTTTGAGATTCTTAGATGTGTGGGGGATGTATCCTATGAGTTGGCCTTACCTCCAAGTTTGTTAGGCTATCATCCAATGTTTCATGTGTCTATTCTAAATAATTTTTCATGGTGATGACAATGATTTCATTTGGTGGGATTCTATGATATTTAATGATATCTTGTCTTATAAAAGTAGTGTGTGCCTATTTTAAATAGGGAAGTCTGTGAGTTGAGGTCTAGAGTTATTTTTTCTACCAAGGTCCATTGGAAGAACTGTCCTCCAAAGGAGCCACTTGGGGGACTGTATCATACATGCATAACAGATATCCTTTGTTGTTCACGGAGTATATTTCTTTGTATTCCATCCTTCTATCCTTTCATTCATCTTCCCCATTTTATGTGCGAGGATTAACGTGTGTTGAATTTGTATCTGATGTACCGACCATCCCTGTCATTATACACTATTCTTTTTTATCATAGTGCCCTTGCATAGGTCCTTAGGGGATGAGGATTGGCAAGAAGTCATAATATGAGCGAGTGGTAAAAAATCTTCCGAGCTTCACTATAGCGAAGGCATCGAAGTTGTCAAGCTTTGCTATATCAAAGAGATCATCGATGTAGTGACATTCGCTATAGCAAAGGTCGTGATTATTTAGTTCATGTTTTAAGTAAGTTTTTTGTTCAGTCTTGGTCATAACATATATTATTTGACCAGAGAATCCCAAGGGTGACTCTTTCAAGATATAGGGTTTTTCTCTCTTGAGGTTCGTAATTTCAATCCATCTTTCCCTTCATAATTCATTTTATTCACATAATTGATGGGTGAGTTCTTCGTGGAACTTTGTGAGTTGAACCCTAGGTTATTTATTATCGGGGTAAAATGTAAAGGGAGGGTAATTATGAGTAATTTCCATTTTTTATGTTAAGCATAACATTGTTAATCTAGGCTTTAATTTTGGTATTGAGAAATCTAGAAACCCCATAAAATGAATTCTTGAGCATATGAACTACTTAAGACAGGTTAGTGGGGGATAAGAGTCCACGAATATCTTTGGGTTTATCATAGAAACCTCTTATTTGAACACAAAAATGTACACAAAATTCCTGATACCCCAAGTGAAAACGTAAAATTTCTTTTAAAATCATACTATTGATAAGGTGAGAAACTCAAATCTAAAATTTTGTCAAAAATAAATTTCAAATCGACCTTAAAATCATCAAAGTAGGATTTCCAATTTTCATGCTCATACGTAGTTAAAATATTTGACAAAATTAGTAAATTTGTGTCAAAATCGGTATACCCATAATATTAGGGCATTAAGTTCCAAAAGTTAACATTACCCAATCACTAATCGATCTTTAAGCCAACCATTTACAATTTCTTATGTCTGTGGTTTCAAATATTAGCTTTGTGAAGCAAAATCAAACATAATGAGTATTAGGGGTGTGCATTCATTTTTTCGGTTTGGTTTTGTACTATTCGGTTTGAGTTTTTTGGTTTTTGGTTTTGAAAAAGTATAATCCAATACAAACCAAAATAAATTTGGTTCGGTTTGGTTTCTCTCTTTTCCGTTTGATTTTCCTCAATTTGGTTATTCTGTTATGGAATAATTAGAAACATAATCAGAATTATATTTGCAATTTGAAAATATTATTTACCTTCTAATATTGAATTTCTTAAATATACCTTCTAATATAAATCACAAGTAAAACACAATACTTAAGAGTATATCAATTATAGATATCCAAACATAAAATATAAATTAAATCATAATGAAAGATAATAACACACACACACTCTCTCTTTATATATAATTCGGTTTTTTTGTTTTTATTTTTTAAATACAAAAGCAAACCAAAAAAGTAAATTATTAATCCAAAATCAAACCAAAAAATCAATCCAAATTAAAATTCAGTTTGCTTTGGTTTAGTTTTTCGATTTAACCACAATAGTGCACACCCCTAATGGGTATTCTCAAAAAATGAATAAAATAATTTTAGAATTTGTATCCATTATTTATACGAGAAGAACTCTATTTTTTCGACACTAAAGTCTTCACCAGACCTGATTTTTCTTTGCACCAGCTCTATTTTAAAAAAAAGTAAAATGCATCGATCTAATTGCCTCATACAACCTGGATATGGATCGGACCATTCATTTTCGTTGGAGTCCTAGTGTCACGATCTAAAGTATATCCTAGACGTGACATGGTGTATAGGACTTCAAGAGGCCCAACACAAGCCACTTAGCATGCTTAAACAATATAATGAATTAAAGAGTTTAAAAAGACAGTTTATATCATAAAGAGTTTGTCAAAAAAAGGGTAGCAGAAGTCTACATAGTCTCAAAGCCAACTATTACATCAAGAGTGATTGGGACGTAACTCATGCATTACATACAATATCTGAAAAGTAAAGGTGAAAAGTGATAAAAGGTTCGGTCCTCAGAAAATGAGGACTCACCACTACTCAAGACTACCAAAATGATCACTAGCCACGGGAATGCGGAATCGGAGCGTCGGACCCTACATTTTTAGAAGAATGTAGGCAAGAGTATGCGTTATTACAATAATGTACCAAGTATGATAGCAATGCATAGAGTTATAAAATCATGTTAAAAGGACATTTTTGTGATATGTCAAGACCAAGTTAAAACATGAGATAAGAGGTCAAAAACATAAACATGATCATGGTCAATGAAATTAAAATCATCTTTGAACACAAGTGAGATACTTCTAAAAGTAACCTTAGTTCATTATTATTATTGTGGGAAATTTGCCTTAACCGACATAGACCATGTGAGCTATAACATGGA
>NW_006239193.1:531745-531845 GCF_000226075.1 Solanum tuberosum | reverse complement strand
CCGGAAGATATCGGACAACAACCAGAGATACAAAAAAACTGAGATACCCAGTTTTTATGGCAATAAGAGAATAATTGGTATATCAACTATTATACAAGAG
>NW_006239193.1:488466-529801 GCF_000226075.1 Solanum tuberosum | reverse complement strand
AATTATTAGAACAATTAATGGCGGAAAATTTATATATGTATCAAAGAACCCAAGATATGTTATATCTAGAATATATCATAAATAATATTAAAGAAATATTCAGATTAAAACAACTATCGGAAGAATATTACAATAAATATTACTACATATTACCATGAATTTAACACTACCAAAAAATAATATTAAAGAGATATCAAGATTAAGACACTTAGAAAAAAGATATTATAATAAAATCTTTAAAATAAGTTACTCACCTACCACACTACCACCTACCACACTACTACTCCTATAACTTCCCCAACTACCAGTTCCGCACCGAAAAATGGTATGTACACTTTTACCAAAGCAATCTCTTTCAACTTCAACTTCTGAATTTGCCTATCTAGAACAGTGACAAGCTCATTCTCAGAAGCCATTTTCTTATCCAACTGTACTGAATCCCATTGATTCACATGGTAACCATCAGAATGATACTTTTTCAATATAGTCACATAAAATACCATAATGAACAACAAAAGACTCGAAAATAAGGGCAAATCTTATGCTACCTATGGACCATAAACTTGAGGCTAAGATTTCCTTTCTCTCCAAACCTTATGGAACCTACCCTTAATGGGTGATGCATTCAATGATACCTTTTCCCCAACTATATACTCCAAATAACGAACCTCCTAATATGTGTAACTTTCCTAGTTTATGCTGTGAAAAGTCTACCCTAAATCACTTTTACCTTATCTAAGAAATCTCTCAACAAATAAGTACCCCATGGATAGACCTCAAAAGCGTTGAACCACCCAATAGGATATCTACACCTCAGACCATATAAACCCTCAAATAGATGCCATTTGAATGATGGAGTGATAATTGTTTTAGTAATAAAATTCTAGCAATGATAAGAAGCGATCCCAATGACCTCCAAAATCAATAAAACATGCTTGAAACATGACCTCCAACACTTGAATAGTTTTCTAGGATTGACCATCTATATTAGGTGAATGTTGTACTGAACTCCACTCGAGTATCCAACCCCTACTACAAGAACCTCTAAATATATGATGTAAATTAGGTACATTATAGTAAAATAATATAAATAGGAATGTTATACAAGAAAATAATCTTCTGGATATCTAAATCTTACCCAATATTTATAAAAGTGTATGTAGTAAAATTGGCACGAAGTGAGCGAATTCGGTCAACCTATTCATAATGACCCAAATAAGCTTCAAACTTCCTTAAAGTCTGAGGCAAACCAACTATGAAACTCCTAGCAATGTTCTCCCACTTCCATTCAGGTATAGACATTCTCTGAGTCAGACCACCTGTTCTTTGGTGCTCTTGCTTCACTTGTTAGCTATTCAAACACCTAGACGCAAAATCCTCTATGTCCCTTTTCATCCCACACCACCAATAATGTTGTTTTAAGTCATGATGCAACTTTGTTTCTCTAAGATGATAAAAAACCTTAAATTATGAACTTATTCCATGATAAATCTAGTAAAATGATCAACTCTAGGAACAAAAATTCAACCCTTGATCCTCAAAATACCATCCAAGTTTAGAATTGCTTCCTTGGCTTCACCTTTTAACACCTTGTTCGAAATCAATCCTAATTTTCCATTTTTCAAACTACTTGGTCTTAATCCACTTTACTAATAAGAACCCAACTAGGGTTAGAAATATCCAGTCTCACAAAGATATTTCCACAATCGTAATATCCATAGCCAGCGCTTGCTTCTCAACTAACAATAAGGTGAGGCTACCAATACTTGCTATTTTTTACACTCTAGATATCCTCTACTACATTGTCCTTGCTTGGATGATAGAAGATAATCATGTCATAATCACTAAGAAACTCCAACCCCCTTTGTTGTCTTAAATAATATCCTTTAGGTTGAATATGTACTGCAAGCTTTGATGATTGGTGAAAATCTCATAATGGACCCCATAAAGATAATGTCTCCAAACCTTCAAAGTAAATACTATCACTACCAAAATTCAATTTTTTTGCCGAGTTGGCTTGGTCTTAAGCCAACTCGCTGGACTCTTTGGCAAGCTGGAGGCATACTCGGCGAGTTGCCAAGTGGCTTTTGCGAGATTCAACCTTTCTTTTCTTTAACTTTTCTAAAAAAATTTGCTTCTTTTCGCATTGTAATGTCCTTGCCTTGTGTCTAAGCCTTCATGGCTGCACATAAATAATTTAACGTCAGTTATGAATACAAAATAGTCATTGAGGACACTAATTCATTAAATAACAAGCTCTAAATGAGTAAAAAGTATTGTGACTCATCAACACCCCCAACTTAAAATTTGTCTTGTTCTCAAGTAAAACAAGAGATCAATCAGGTCAACATGGATTTCTACTAGTATAGCTCCTTGAGACTCAACATGAAAGTGCACACAAAAATCAATCCAAGCATGAAATGTTCAATTGTGCACTCAAAGTTTCAAACTATGACTAGCCATCATCAATTACAGTTCATGCTCACAAATGCCCACTTCAAAAGTAAACTCATGGCCAACAACAATATTGGAATGCGATTACATCAAGAATGATTATGTGCTCTCACAAAGCCAATGAAAGATTACAATTAAGGAATAAAAATCAACTCTCACACTCCCAATGGGAAAAACATGCATGATTTTACCCATAGGCTTGCCCGTATTTTCCAACCAATATATCACTTGACTTAATCAAAAGGCCTTTCAAGGCTTGTAATTGGGCTAAGGGTAAATGTATGATCATTTCGGTTTGGTGAATCTACCTTCGTGAAGCATGACTTAGTTTTCACTTCTTTTCCTTTTCTTTCATTTTTTTCATATTTACAACTGATCCTTGGCCTATTCATACCACACAATATTTTTGGTATAGCTCATTGGACACCCCTTTTATTTCCACCACAATGCTCACATACATAAATTATTCATTTGTTTTATTTTTTTTTTCTTTTTTTTATATGGAGGGGTTTCATATTTTTCTTCACCACATGTTCCCAAGGATGAATTTCAAGAACTTCCTGTCGGGTTTCTTTCCTCATTCTTACCACACCCCTAACTTAAGCTTTTTGTCACGACCCGAGCCTACACCCCAGATGCGACACGGCGTACAAGATTCTGAAGAGCCTCATACAAGCCTCTTATCATTCATCACATTCGATATATAGAAATAGTGCGAAAATTTAAAAACTTTTCTTTAAATCCAAACAATCAAACTTTATTTAAAAACACTTAAAACATAGAGGAAGTCTATTGTCTTGCATGGCCATCTAAACAATAGCTTGAAACAAAAATAGGGTCACGGCCCTTTACAATCGAAAGTCTTAACAAAAGTCTAATACAATAAGAACATGAAACTTCTAAAGTACTTGTCCTCGATCTATGAGGACATACCACTCAGTCCTGGATAATCTCAATCCAAGCCCTTGAACGAGAGAGAAACCAATTCACTTGCCGAAACCTACACTTGTAGTAAAATAAGAGAAATATGGGTTAGCACACAAATATGTACCAAGTATGATGACCATGCAAAAACATGCTTTAAAAGGGACATTTTGGTTGGAAACCATGCATTATGCCACTTTTTAGAAATATCATGTACATTAGTATAGGCGACATCAAATACAAGTATAATCATCATACAAGTCATAACATCACTTTTGAACATAATCAACATATAAACCATTACCTTCACATTAGACCTTCACCTCAAGTAACCCTCATGCTATACCTTGTGCAATGTATGGATAGCGTCCCATACCACCATCCACACTAAAGTACCACACTAAGCTCACCAAAAGTGAACTTACCATTCATCATTTCCATCTTTACACAATACTCATACATAAGAGACATAAACATTTCATAAGTCATGACAAGGGAAACTAACTCATAATACAACCCAAGTATAGCATGCATCATCACATTAGACATTTAAGTCAACATTGTTCATTAGCTTCATTAAGAGCACTTTCATACATTAGTCATTAAGTCATTAGAGAACTCACTATAGCCCTATCAAAGCCTACTCGTGCAATGCATGGATGTCATCCCATACTACCACCCACACTTCATAGAACGTCTCAAGAAACCATAATGCACATCTCACACGATGGGAATAAGCATTAACTGACATAGACCATGAGTGCTAACCATGGAATCCAGTGTTGTATGGCCCTATATCGTAAAGAGGTAGTCTACTTGCCTAAGTTAGTACCGATAACATTTTAGCTTGGATGGAATCCACTAGCTAATATCCTATGTGGGCACATAGTTATGGGATAAAAGATGTTCATTGGAACCCTAGCCTAACATTGGAAGAGTTTCCATCTTACCATATCCACTCGGTGCTTAGCCTCCATTCCCGTAGAGAACATAATGACCTCAACAAGACCTTCACAACTATAAGGAACTATCACATACTAATGCCTTCATCTGGATTAGCTCCTTTGTGCTTGTTAGCTTGAAGTACATAGAAGTGATTCTTCCTTGGAGCATTAGGATCCGGCCCATCAAGAGAAGCTTGTTTGGCCTCCCTTTCTTTGGCCGTAAAAGTAGGAAAATTTCTCACTTGGTGATCACTCTTCCCACAACCATAACACCCATTAGTACCGGCTAAGCACTTCCCAAAATATTTCTTTCCACAATTGGTGCAAATAGGTTTAGAAAATTAAGATCCACCACCTTTCTCTTGATTAACCTTAGGAGTGCTTGAAGAATCTTGGTTTGGAGCTCTCTTCTTGACCTAGGTTGACCTTCCTCATCGGGCCTAGACCTTTTCAACTCCCTATTCTTCCTCTAGAGTTTGGACTCCTCAATAGATTGAGCATACACCATGAGTCTAGAAATGTTCATATCATCATGGAGCATCGCCGTACGACACTCTTCCTCAACTAGGTTGGATATACCTGTAACAAACCTACTCATCTCATCTCTAGGGTTAGACACCAAAGATGGAGCATACTTAGACAATTGGGTAAATTTCAAGGAGTACTCTTGGACACTCATGTTACCTTGCCTAAGGTTTATAAACTTCTCCATATTAACCTCCCTCTTCTCACGAGGAAAAAACCTACCAAGGAATGCTTACTTGAACAATTCCCAATCTATAGGCCTCGCTCTTACCGGCCTATTACTTTTCCATTGATTGAAACAAATTTGGGCCACATCCTTGAATTGATAGGAGGCAAGTTCGGATTTTTCTATAAAAGTCATCCCCATAGCATTGACTACCTTATACACCTCATCCAAAAACTCTTGGGGATCCTCTCTCACCTCAGAACCTACAAAAACTGGAGGATTCATCCTCACAAAGTCTCTCAACCTAGAAGCCTCAGTACTAGCCATACGGTTCACATTAGCCTCAACACCCCTAGTAGCTTGAGCCTTCATGGCTTGAGCTTGAGTAGTTATGGCCTGAGCCATCATCAAAAGAGCTGACCTAACTACCTTATTGGTCATAGATGGAGCATCCACCAAAACTTGATTTCCTTGAGGTACTTGGTCACCTTTAAGAACTTGAGAATCTTGGGGAGGAACTCACTCATTCACAACCTCCTCTTCCACTATTCTTGCAGGCGTCCTTCTTGTATTCATATCCTATAGACACAAGAGAAGTATTAGGAAAATGACACTTATAGAGCTACACTCTAAGGCACGACTTCAAGAATAATGAAATAAGTATAACTTCCTAATGTCCTACAGTCTCTCACTTATAGAAGTGTCGTGACTCACACCGATGAACAAGACTCTACTAGACCTGACTTGTGAGACATCAACCTAAAAACCATTTCCAAAATCTTGTGCTCTGATACCAAGTTTCTCACGACCCAAGCCTACACCCCAGATGCAACACGGCGTACAAGACTCCGAAGAGCCTCATACAAGCATCTTAGCATTCATCACATTCAATAAATAGAAACAGTGTGGAATTTAAAAACTTTTCTTTAAATCCAAACAATCAAACTTCATTTAAAAACATTTAAAACATAGCGGAAGTCTGTTGTCTCGCATGGCCATCTAAACAATGGCTTGAAACAAAAATAGGGTCACGGCCCTTTACAATCGAAAGTCTTAACAAAAGTCTAATACAATAAGAACATGAAACATCTAAAGTACTTGTCCTCGATCTCTGAGGACATACCACTCAGTCTTAGAGAATCTCAATCCAAGCTCTTGAACTAGAGAGAAAGAAACTCACTTGCCGGAACCTACATTTGTAGTAAAATAAGAGAAATATGGGTTAGCACACAAATATGTACTAAGTATAATGACCATGCAAAAACATGCTTTAAAAGAGACATTTTGGTTGGAAACCATGCATTATGCCACTTTTAAGAAATATCATATACTAATATATGAGACATCAAATACAAGTATAATCATCATACAAGTCATAACATCACTTTTGAACATAATCAACATATAAACCATTACCTTCACATTAGACCTTCACCTCAAGTAACGCTCATGCTATACCTTGTGCAATGTATGGATAGCGTCCCATACCACCATCCACACTAAAGTACCACACTAAGCTCACCAAAAGTGAACCTACCATTCATCCTTTCCATCTTTACACAATACTCATACATAAGAGACATAAACATTTCATAAGTCATGACAAGGGAAAATGACTCATAATACAACCCAAGTATAGCATGCATCATCACATTAGACATTTAAGTCAACATTGTTCATTAGCTTCATTAAGAGCACTTTCATACATTGGTCATTAAGACATTAGAGAACTCAATATAGCCCTATCAAAGCATACACGTGCAATGCATGGATGACATCCCATACTACCACCCACACTTCATAGAACTTCTCAAGAAACCATAATGCACATCTCGCATGACAGGAGTAAGCATTAACCAACATAGACCATGAGAGCTAACCATGAAATCCGGTGTCGTATGGCCCGAAATCGTAAAGAGGTGGTCTACTTGCCTAAGGTAGAACCGGTAACATTTTAGCTTGGATGGAATCCACTAGCTAATATCCTATGTGGGCACATAGTTATGGGATAGGAATATGTTCATTGGAACCCTAGCCTAACATTGGGACAGTTTCCGTCTTACCATATACACTCGGTACTTATCCTCCGTTCCCATAAAGTGGTTCATTTACATTTCATTATTGTGCTTGAGAGGAATGCCATTGGCCTATCGACCCAAGACACATCATTACACATGAAAGGAATACCATAGGCATAGCAATTCATGGTACATTACATGGATAGCTCATTGAATCCTCAATAAGGGTGCCATCAACATTGGGTCTACCGATACAAGGTTCATCATTTCACACATGAAAGGGCGACCAACACTAGGTCTACCGATTCAAGGTTTATCATCACATTAGTTTCTAGACTCCTCAAGAAGGGCTACCAACACTAGGTCTACCGATTCAACGTTTATCATCACATTAGTTTATGAAAGGAATGTCATTGGCCTATTGATTCATATTCATCAAGTCAAGACACATTCATTATACAAGAAGAGGATGCATAAGCCTACCAATTCAAGACATGAAATTACATTCGAGTTCACATTCATCAATACAAGAAAAGGATGCTTAAGCCTACCAATTCAAGCTATAACTTCACATTATAGAAACCCTTCACATTCTATCATCAACATTCATAAGTGTCAAATTGAGAAATAGCCTTTAAATAATAACATAATTACATTCAAAACACGATCACATCAACTTCATTAGATTCACATACATATTCAAGACATCATAATAATAGCTCAATTCCTCATACTATGCCCTTCATGGCCATGAATCTCAAATCACCAACACACCAACAATTTACTATAATTAAGGCATGGATAATGATACTATTCAATAACCCAAAGAAATTTAGACAATTTCAATTCACATGCTTTCATATTCAACAAACCCACTTCATAAAGGCACAATTTAGGAATTGAGAGAATTCATGGGTTCATAGAGTATTTTCCTCATAAATCATCAATTAAACACTAATACAATTATAATTTGGCATTAATAACCGTTTGAAAACGTTTGAAGAAGGAACCCATGAGTTAGAGTAAAACCCTAGGTTTTGAGAAACTTGAAAACTTTGAAAACTAACTTTGAATGGACTCTTGGGGTGAAAGCTACGCCTAGATGAAGGATCACCATACCTTGCTTGTGAATCCCCAAGAAATTTTAGGAAGAACACCTTGAATCCACAAACCCTAGCTCCCACTTCTTCTTCTTCTTCTTTGGGAACTTCTACAGAGAGAAATATTGAGAGGGAGAACTCTTTCGATTTGATTTGGGTTTTCTTAGAAAGTGACTTGATTGAAGGAATTTCAAGTCTAAAAAGGTTATATACATACTAGGGAAGGAATAAAATAATGTTGACTCAACTTTGGGAAAGAACTAAGAACCCACAAAGTTTTAACTTAAAAATCCACACCCTACCCGACATACCTCGCCCTTTGACCCGCATGGCTCGCCAAGGGCACTAGGCGACTTGCCAAGTGGACCCTTGGCTCGCCCAATTTTCCTGTGAGCTCACTAAATGCGCAGTTCACTAGGCGATCTAGAGGAGCAATGGGTGATTCACCAACCTGGTAGGCGAGCTAACTAGCTCGCCCTTTCTTCCAGAATCTAGACCAATGGGACAACCCACCTGGCGACCCCAAGTGCACTTTGGCACATCGCCAAGTCACTTGGGCAATCATGCTGCCCCATCGCCAACTAGATCCAACAAAGAACAAGGGATCTTTCACTCTATCTTTCTAGCTTAGGCCCTTGCTTGCACCCTAGGCTTCTACCTTACTCCATTTTAGTTCTAAAACATCCTAGACTTCAACTTAATGTCATACTAACGCAAACGTTAAGGCTCTAGTTCAACCTATCATTTTCTGGGTCGTTACACTTTTTTATTAACGTATCAACTACACCTTATCCAATACTAGGTGTAGACGATAGTTAAGCAGTATAAACCCAACAAGAGAGTTGTGGTCGATCCCACATGGAGCAGTTCTATTTTGAATTCAAGTGTGAAGTTAAAATATTGATTTCCATAGCTGAAGGAATAAGGCTTATCAAAATCTTTTAATAAAATTAGAAGGGTGACATCAATGTCAAGGTAAAGGGTTTTATATTAGAAAGCAACCATATAAATTAATTAGGAATAATCAAATAAGAGAAAAATACTTGGGATTTACCAACCAATTGCTAAACTCAACTCGATGAGTGTTAATTGATAACCAAAAGTACTAACTCTTCGTGGGTAAGATGAACTTTAAATGAGATACTTTTCTCTCGAACAACTACCTCGTTTCAATTGAGTTCTCCCAAACCTCAATGTGCTAAACATGGAGACCAGCCCACACCCTCACTACATCAACTCTCTCGAGCTGAATAAATAGAATGAGTCTTGGGATTCACTCTCTCGAGTTGAATCCACCATGACCCAATAACTACGAGTCCCAACTTATCACCCTAGTTTTACACTTCTTTCTTAAGCAAGCATAAAACATTAATTCATACTGAAATAAACATATAACAGAGAAATTCAACCACAACAATAAGTCAAACCCACTTCGATTCAACACTAAAATTGATAATGACTAACACCCATCAAGCCAAATTTAGCAATTAATCACATTGTCAAACCCCTAAGATTGGGGTTTTAGCTAATCATCATAAAAGAATAAAATTTAGTACCTAATACATGCTCCATAGTTGGGTATTGATTTTCGAAGTTCTAAGATGAATAAAATATTTGTCTATTACAACACCCACTTGAAATCTCTCACCAAAATTGCTTAAAATCAACAAGAGTGGTGTTTTTGTTCTCTCTATTTTGTTCCACAATGACTGGATGCCTTCTCCCTCCTCCAAAAATTAATTTATACTCATCTGAGGTGTGGCTTTTTGGGGTTGATCAGCAAGGAAAGTCGGGCTTCGCCGACCAGTCGGCGATTCGCCAATTATCCTTGTCCATCGCCTTCTTGCTTCACATTTTCATCCATCATGCATTGTAAATTTAGGCGGTCTACATCAGGATCGCCGATCACTTCTGTTATCCGCCCGTTAGTCCTTTGGCTCGCCAATTCAATTTCATATTTAATGCTCGTTCAGTGCGTTCGGCGGTATAGCCTTGCTTCGCAGATATGGAACACATTTCACCCAAATTTCTCTCGTTTCAGGCACAATGTACTGTAAAATTAGGTGGGCAAGGTAAAATTCGATGATTTGCCGAGTGTTCTTGGCAATCATCAAGCTTGCCTTTCTCCCCTTCTTCAGCTTGTTTTGTTCCTTTTTGCTTGTTAGTGTCCTTCATTTGCTCCTCAATCCACATACCTAAAAATCAAGGTTTACACATCAGTTCATAGCATAAATTAAACATTTGAGGATACTAAATTTATCAAAACAAAGCCCTAAATGAGTCCAAATCTCAGACCCATCAACACCCCCAAGTTACACTTTTGCTTAACCTCAAGTAAAACTCAAGATCAGCAGTTCAAAAAGGATGTCTCAAACAGTGTTGCGTAAGACTCAACATCAATGTGCATAACAAAGTTCAACTTACTCATACAATGATCAGTTGTGCACAAAAAAGATTCAAATTGTGACTCACCATTATCAAAGGTGCTCAAGTTCACAATACTTGCTTCAAATGCAAGTTCAAGCTCAACAAAGATACTCAAATACCCTCACAACAAAGATGATTCCTTATTCACCTAAAGTTGCGCAACAATTTAGAGCTTCAGAATCACATACTACCCTCACACTCACAAAGATGAACATATGCATGAATTTACCCGTAGGTTTGCCCTTATTTTCCAATCAACATTCGTTTCAGCTCACTCAAGATCATAAAGGTCTTTTCAAGGCTTGTAACAGGGCTAAGTGTGAAGGTATAGTCATTTAGGCTTAGTGGCCTCTACCTTCATAAAGTTTGGTCTGAACATCATTTTCCTTCTTTTCTTTAACATTTGAAACATACTCACAATCTACCCCATTATTCGACTTCATATGATCTACCGGATACCCCACTTCTTTTGCAATTTCCATTACTTTATTCCACAACTTTTTTGGACTATTTCTTTTCTTTCTTCTTTTTTCATTTCCTTTTCTCTCTTTTTTTTACATGGAGGGGTTCCATCATTCTCAAAATCATCATTCAAGGGGTCTTTCTCACACTTCTTTATATTCCTTCTCTTTTCACCACACCCCCAACTTAGGCTTTTGGCCTAAGTTGGCTGCTCAAACAAACCATACTTTCATGAAGGTTATAGGTGAATGGGTAAAGAAAGGTCAGGATTTCTCATGTTTCTTCCAAGAAAAGGGTAAAAACTCAAGGGGTATCAATCAAGGTTCTCACATCTCACAAGGTTGGCCACAAAAGAGGTATATTGTCAAATTGTTTTTCACTATAAAAAATTATTGATTTGACTAAGATCATTTTAAGTGCTTGCATCACTCAATAAACCGAACCAACGGGGCAAATTCTAGGTGTCATCACACACAATGTTCGAAATAATCTTATCACACAAGGCATTGGTACCCATATCAAACAAGACTCCACACTTTCTAGCTAGTGTGCAATGTTCATCACAAGAGACTCATTCGACAACCGGCTAGTCACAACGAGATGCTAAAAGTTCACATATTGTCTATGTAACTTCATTTGCCTTCTTATAGCTGTACGTTCATTTCGATCAATTAAGAGCACTATTCAGGTCATCGGTATTGATCACACTCCAATACTCGAAAATTTTTGATAGAATAACAGACTTAACAACAAACTCCTACCACCCCCACCAAAAGCATCCAACATTGTCCTCAATGTTAGTAGAGAACAAACATTAACAAAACTAAAGATGAAATACTGGCACTCAAACATACAGAGTAGAGTGAAAAGGAATCTTCACTAGGCGGCCATTTGGCGAAGACTTGCAGCAATCGGTGAACCACTCGGCAAACCGCCAAGTGGTATGAATCTCGTCGAATTTCTCCAACATTTAACTACTCCGTTTTGAGGCAGGAAGGCGGACAAGGGCAAATCCTCCGAGTAGCATCGACACATCGCCTAATGGGTGTGAAACCTCACCGGAAGATCCAAGACTCCAGCCTATCAGGGATGGTGCAAAAAGGGCGGAGAAAGTCTGGCTCGCCCAATTATTTGGGTGCATTGCCGAGTGTTGTATGTATTCCGCCTAATATTCCAATGTCTCAACCCACTGCTAATGCCAGAAAGACGATCAACTTCGTGATCGCCAAATCTACTTGACGGATTGCAGAAAGAGTCTTGGCCTCATAGAATCACCCACACATGCATTTTCAACACACTTTATTCAAAGCAACTAATACTTGGGTTGCCTCCCAATAAGCGCCTTATTTAACGTCGCGGCACGACGTGGAAATGCTTTCAAGCATCTTCCAACTACACCACTTCAATAACTGAAATTTCATGGCATTCTCCAAAATACAACTTCAAGTGTTGCCCATTCACTTTGAAGGTAGGACCATCTTTACCTTCGACGTCAATGGATTCATTTGTAAACACTTGTGATACTCTAAATGGGCCTGAGCATTTTAATTTGAGCTTTAGCAAAAAAAGTCTCAGCCGAGAATTGTATAGCAACACCCAATCTCCAAATTGGAACTCCATCATGAGGATTTCAGAATCGTGCCACTTCTTCATCTTTTCCTTGTAGAGGGCTGAACTTTCATATTTCCTAAACCTGAATTCATCCAATTCATTTAGTTGATCTACTCTTCCTTTTGAAGAGTTGACTCAATCCATATTTAAAGCCTTTAATGCCCATAATGCTTTGTGCTCCAGTTCAAATGGTAAATGACAAGATTTTCCCAAAACTAGCTGATATGGAGACATACCAATTGGTGTCTTGTAGGCAGTGCAATATGCCCACAGAGCATCATCTAGCTTTCAAGACCAATCAGTCCTATTTGCATTCACAGTCTTAGCCAATATACTCTTGATCTCCCGATTCGAAACCTCCACTTGGCCACTCGTTTGAGGATGATATGGCTTTGCTACTTTATGTCGCACCCCGTATTTGCTTAATGCGGATGCAAAAATCTACTTGCAAAAATGTGAACCACCTTCATTAATAATAGCTCGAGGGTGCCAAACCTAGCAAAGATGTAGTGATTTAAGAACTGAACAACATTTTTCCTTTCATTGTTTGGTAGCGCCACAAGTTCCACCCATTTAGAAACATTATCTACGACTACCAAAATGTACTTATTACCAAACAAACTCACAAATGGACCCATGAAATCAATTCCCTAAACATCAAATAACTCAATTTCCAGAATAGGTTTGAGAGGTAGCTCATGCCTTCTGGGACACCCCACCTTGATTTTGACATTGTAAACATTTCTTAACTAATTCATGAGCATCTTTGTAGAGGGATGGCCAGTAGAACCACTTTGAAGAATTTTAGCAGTTGTACGCACACCGCTATGATGACCATCAATCGGTGAAGCATGACAAGCACAGAAAATTTCATTGAATTCCTCTTCAGGTACACATCACCTAATAATATGGTCTGTACATTTTCTAAATAAGTATGACTCATCCCAAAAGTATTTCTTGACAACGAACAAGAACCGCTTTTGTTAATAGAAGTCCAGTTCCTTCGGCATCAATCCACACACTACATGGTTAGCAAAATCAACATACCAAGGAGTTTGTTTTAGAGTGATCGTGAATACATGTTCATCGGGGAATGAGTCATTTATGTCTACCTCCAGCTCGTCATTCTCCTTGCCTTCGAACCTGGATATATGGTCAGCCACTTGATTTTCATAACCTCTTCTATCTTTGACTTCAAAGTCAAATTCTTGCATCAATAGCACCCACCTTATCAATCTTGGCTTGGCATCTTTCTTTGCCATCAAATAACGCAGAGCTGCGCGATCAGTGTGAACAACCACTTTGGTGCCTAGCAAGTATGCCCAAAATTTCTCAAATGCATATACCACCACAAGTAATTCTTTCTCCGTAACTGTGTAGTTACGCTGAGCACCATTCGGGGTTTTGCTTGCGTAGTAAATGAGATGGAATAGCATGTTGCGCTTTTGCCCCAACACGTCACCTAATGCCGTACCACTTGCATCTCACATCACTTTGAAGGGTGCCAACCAATCAGGACTAATGATAACCGGGGTAGATATCAATTTCTATTTCAAGCACTTAAAGGCTACCAAACATGCATCATCAAAGTTGAATTTCACCTCCTTCTCCAAAATTTTAAACAAGGGGTGTGCAATTTTTGAAAAGTCTTTGATGAACCTCCGGTAAAAACCAGCATGCCCCAAGAAACTACGAATACCTTTTACTGAGATTGGTGGTGGTAGCTTTTCAATTACCTCGATCTTTGACCAAGAACTATACCTTCCCTTACCTTGAAGTGACATTTCTCACAATTTAGGACCAAATTTGTCTCCACACATCTTTGAAGGACCTGCCCCAAGTGTGCCAAGCATGCTTCAAAAGTATCGCCCACAACTCAAAAGTCATCCATAAAAACTTCCATCGAATCTTCTACCATATCTACGAAAATAGACAACATGCAACGTTGAAACGTTGCTGGTGTTTTACACAACCCGAACGACATCCTTTTGAAATCAAAAGTTCCATATTGACAAGTGAAAGTGGTTTTGTCTTGGTCCTCTGGAGCAATAGAGATTTGATTGTATTCGGAATACCCATCCAAAAAGTAATACCATCCTTTCTCTGGAAGCCAATCGAGCATTTGATCCATAAAAGGCATGGGAAAGTGATCCTTTTTGGTCCAAGAATTTAACTTTTGGTAGTCCATGCATACTCGACATCCGATTATCGGTCTCATAGAAACAAGCTCCCCCTTTTCATTTGGGACTACCGTGATGCCTCCCTTTTTTGGTACACATTGTACCGGACTCACCCCCTTGCTATCCGCAATAGGGTAAATCACACCTGCATCCAACCACTTTATTATCTCTTTTCACAACATCTTGCATTGGTGGGTTCAATCTTCTTTGATGTTTGACACTTGGTTTACACTCACTATCAAGTTGAATTTTGTAAGTGCAAATGTCGAGTGGAATTCCCACAATGTCAGTGATAGTCCACCTAATAGCTTTGATGTATCTTCTCAACACTTCAGGAAGCAATTTCACTTGCCATTCAAGCAAGTCAGCTGCAATAATTACGGGTAAAGGTGTTATTTCCCCCAAGAATGCATATCGAAGATGAGCGGGGAGTACTTTCAACTCAAGTTGTGGTGGTTCCTCCGTTGATGACTTGGCGGGAGAATTTTCTCGATTCTTTAGATCAATATGCAGCTTTAATGGACTCTTTGAAAATTTCCCTAATCCCGAAAGGGCAGCTACCACTTCATCGTAACCTTGGAGTTCGGTCTCATCATAGTTTGCAAGCACAACCTCAAGTGGCTCACTCATACACATCAAATGGCTCACACTAGCCACTGTTTCATCAATTACATCAATTGTCAATAGCACATGAATATCGCTTGGGTGCTTCATTAACTTACAAACATTTGAAGGTGACTTCATGTTCGTTCACCCGGATCTTCAATTCTCCACTTTCAACATCTACTAATGCTCTCCCAATTGCTAAAAATGGTCTTCCCAAAATAATGGAATTTCAACATCAATCTCGCAATCTAGGATGAAAAAATCAGCCGAAAAGATGAATCGGTCAACCTTTACCAAGATATCATAGAGTATCCCCACAGGATGCTTGATCGACCGGTCTGCCATCAGAAGCCTCATTTTTGTGGATTTCGGTTCACCCAACCCATGTTGTTTATAGATTGCGTATGGAATTTGATTTATACTTACCCCAAATCACATAGGGCTTTGGCAAATTGGAGCATACCGATAGTGCAAGGAATGGTGAAGGCTCCTAGATATTCTTTCTTTTCAATCATCTCATAATTCATAATTGTACTACAACTATGAGAGACTTCAATTGTTTCAAAGTCCAAGAGTTTTTTCTTTGTGACTAACTCCTTCATGAACTTGGCATAACCCGACATCACCAATAATGCTTCCACTAATTGGAGATTAATGTATGATGTCTTGAAAACTGACAAGAACTTCTTGAACTTCTCATCCTAGTTTTTCTTCTTGAGATGTTGGAGAAATTGAGGGGTTATTTTGGGGAGAGGTTGCACCAATTTCGGGATTGAGCTACTTTTTCCTGCATCATTTTGTAACTCCTTGGCAAGGCGTTGGATGGGAATCTCTTCTTCCTCAATACCTTTTTCTTCTTCATGAGCTTGTGCTTAATCATTACCCTTCATACAACCTACCACTACCTTTCCACTTCAAGTAACCACAGCCAGATTTCCGTCACCATCATCAATCAAAGTTGTTATGTGTACAGCTTCGCCTTCCCCCATTACTTTTGGTTCCAATTGTGCTGAAAGTTGACTCAACTGGCCTTTAAGTTGCTTGATTGATCAGCATTGTCACGGCCCGAGAGCACCCCCTAGACGTGACCGGCGTACTTGACCCCAAAGGGGTCTCGTACAAGCCTCCTAGGATTCATAACATTTGACACATAGAAATAGTGCGGAATTTAAAAACTCTCATTATAAATCAAACATCAAAATACTCATTTAAAAGCAAGCGGAAGTCTACATCTCACATGGCCATCTTAGATAAAACTTTAAACAAGGTAAGGTCATGGCCCTTTACAATCGAAATCTTAAAGATAGTCTTAAAACATGAAGGAACTGGAAACATGAAAAGTCTTTGTTCTCGATCTATGAGGACACACCAAAAGATGTCTTGGAAGAACTCTATTCCAAGCTTGACTAGGAAGAATCAAATTGAGTGTCAATCCCTGCAATTCATAAGGGTAAAGAAAATATGGGTTAGCACAATTAAGCACTAATTATGATAGCCATGCAAAAACATGCTTAAAACGGACATTTTAGTAGAAAGTCATGATATATGCCATTTTGATAAAACCTTCAGGAACATAAACATAAGAGGCATAATACAAGACAAAATCAACATACAAGTCATTTAACCACATTAGAACATAATCACATATAAACCATTACCTTCACATTAAGCCTTCAACTCAAGTAACCCTCAAGCTATACTTTGTGCAATGTATGGATAGCATCTCATACCACCATCCATACCAAAGTACCTCCTTAAGATCACCAAAAGTGAACTTACCATTCAACCTTTCCATCCTTACACAATACTCATACATAAGAGACATAAACATTACATAAGTCATATCAACACATAAGGACCATCATCTAAGACAACTCTAAGTCATACTTGTGCAATGCATGAGTAGCATTCCATACTACTAATCACACTAAGTACTCCTTGAAGCCACCATACACAAGGAACATTCATATTAGTTAAGTCACGACAAGAAAGTAACTCATAATACAATCCAAATATAGCATGCAACTTCATATTAATCAGACAAGTCAACATTCTTCATTAACTTCGTTACATTAAGAACACCTTCATTCATTAGACCTTTAACCAACATTCTCATTAACATCATCATAAGAGCACATTCATTACACTTAACATCATAAAGGAACACACCACAACCTCTCTCAAAGCCTACATGTGCATTGCATAGATGGCGTCCCATACCACCACCCACACTAAGTAGTGCATTCTTAAAAAGCCATAGTTCAGTAACATTCTTTGTGGGGGTAAGCCTTAACCGACATAGACCATGTGAGCAGTTCATGGAATCCCGGTGTCACCCTCACCGGATAAAGGGATTCCTACTTGCCTAAGGTAGGACCATTGTTTTATAGCTTAAGTGGATCCACTAGCTATGGGATAAGGAGATTGCTACTAGATACCCCGCCTCAACTCACGGATGAGCATCCATCTCAAGAGGTTGTTACTAGATACTCCGCCTAAACTCCTGGATGAGCATCCACCCCTATTCATATCCACTTGGTGCTTAGCATTATTCCCCACTGAGTACTTATCATTCATTATATTAGTTCGTTATAGGATAAGAGATTTCTACTAGATACTCCGCCTCAACTCCCGAATGAGCATACATCCCAAACCCAACATTCATTCATTGGAAAGATCATAGGTTCAAAGATGAGAATAGCCTTTCACCTAAGAATCCCCTTATTGTGAGAAAGTCCTTTCACAACCAGTCATTATCATTCATTAGAGTACAATTGAGAATAGCCTTTCAATTAACCCATCATCATCAACATTATCATAGAACTTCATTCATTAGTCATTCAGGAGTGTGTGTATGTGAGAATAGCCTTTCACATAATCACCATCATTCCTACTATTGCCTTCTAAACATGATCATAATACATTCATAGAGATCACACACACATATACTTCACATCATAAACATACATAGTAATTAAACACCTCCACCTTTCAAGTGGATCACTAGCTCAAGAACAATTCTATTTCAACATGTCATTAGGTCATAACTAGCCTTCAAGACAATGATTATAAAATCATCAACACACCAACAATTTACCATAATTAAGGCATAGATAATGATACAATTCAATAACCCAAAGAAATTTAGACATATTCCATTCATAAGCTTTTATAATCATCAAACCCACTTCATAAAGGCACAATTTAGGAATTGAGAGAATTCATGGGTTCATAGAGTATTTTCATCATCAATCATAAATTAAACACCAATACAATCATAATATGACATTAGTAACCATTTGAAATCGTTTGAAGAAAGAACCCATGAGATTGGGTAAAACCCTAGGTTTTTGCTAACTTGGAATCTCCTTGAAATTGGCTCCTTGAATGAAAAATTAGACAAGGATCAAGACTACCATACCTTTCTATTGAATTCCCATGAAATTTGAGAAAGAAATACCTTGAATCCACAAACCCTAGCTTCAATGGCTCCCTTCTTCTTCCTTGAGTTTTAGAGAGAAAAATCTTTGAGAGAAGATGGTTCTTTTAATTCTATTTAGAGTAACTTAATTGAAAGGATTTAATTCTAAAAAGGTCTTACAGATGCTAGTAAAGGAATATAATAATGTGGGACTCAACTTTGGAAAATAACTAAGGACCCACAAAGTCTTAACTTAAAAATCCACCATTTGCCCGACTTACTTCGCCTTTTTACCCCTCTTGGCTCGCCCGATTTTCCAGTGACTCCCAAATTGGGCAGTCCACTAGGCGATCTAGAGGAGTAAATGGGCGACACGCCAAGATGGTTGTCAAGCTTGGACTTTTTCCCTTTGGTCCAGACCCTATGCCAATGGGACAGCCCACTAGGCAATCACAAGAGCCCAAGGGCGACTCGCCCAACCCTTTGGGCGATCAAGTACTCCTATCGCCAAACAGCCCCTCAAAGAACAAGGTTTCTTTCACTCAATCTTGCTAGCATAGGTCCTTACTTGCACCCTAGACTTCTTCCTTGCTCAATTAAGTTCTAAAATAGCCTAGACATCAACTTAAGGTCACCCTAACCCACACAACGAGGCTCTAGTTCATTCTATCATTTTGTTAATCGTTACATTATCCCCCCACTTAGGAAGATTCGTCCTCGAATGACACTTTAAACTCATTAAGGGAGAACGACTCAAGACTAGCAGCCCATCAATCATGACACAACAATATAATGCATACTCATAGGAGGAAACATCAACTCCACATCAATAAGCTCAAATCAAAACAAAAAGGTAGGAACTACATCTACAAACTCATCATGCATCAAAACTTCACATTTCTCATTACATTGGAGGAACTTCCTTGTCCAACTCATATCATGCTCATTACAACATCATAAGGCAATTATGCAACTCTTTCCAAAAACACATTTAGGCATGTTCAACATTTAACCTCATGAAGCATATAGACAACTCTTACTAAATGCACATTAACATAAGGAACATAATTCATGAAAACTCATTTTCTCATTCAAACATAAACTCATTAAGAATATGCATAACATAAGGAGACCATGGAAACACATAATCACACATGACTCCAAAACATGAAACAAGCTACAATGAAATTCTTGGTCTCAAGCTTGAATAAGAATAGAAGGAAAGAGATTAGGATATCGAAACTTTCAACAACCTTACTATTCCCCACTTAGGCAAAAACCCAACTAAGACTAACATGAAAAACAACATAAGAACCTCAATAAGAAAGTCATGACTATAAGGAACTATCACTTACTAGTACCTTCATCAGGATTAGCTCATTTGTAATTGTTAGCTTGAAGCACATAGAAACGGTTTCTCTTTGGAGCATTAGGATCCGGGCCATCAAGAGAAGCTTGTTTATCATCTCTTCCTTTTATCGAGAATGTTGGGAAATCTTTCATCTTATAACCCTTCTTTCTACACCCAAAGCACCCATTTGTGTCGTCAAGACACTTACCCAAATGTTGTTTCCCACACTTGGCACATCTAGGCCTCTCAAAAGAAGAACCACTTCAATTTCCTCCTTGATAATTAGGGTTAGACACCCTATCCTTGTTCACCATTGAAAAATCTTGGTTGTAGAACCTCTTTTTGGACCTTGGTTGACTTTGTCCATCGGATCTAGACCTCTTCATCTCTCTACACTTCCTCTCAAGTTTGGACTCCTCAATAGATTAAGCATACACAATGGGTCTAGAAATGTTCATATCATCATGAAGCATCGTTGTACGACACTCTTCCTTAATAAGGTCGGATACATCGGTCACAAACCTACTCATTTCATCTCTAGGGTTGGACATCAAAGATGGAGCATACTTAGACGATAGGGTAAACTTCAAGGAATAGTCCTTCACACTCATGCTCCCTTGCCTAATGTTGATAAATTCCTCCAACTTAACCTCCCTCTTCTCACGAGGAATGTACCTACCAAGGAAAGCTCTCTTAAACTCATCCCATTCTATACGACCCGCTTATATAGGCCTATTGCTTTTCCATTGAGTGAACCACACTTGGGCCACATCTTTCAATTGATAGGAAACCAACTCCGCTTTCTCCCTAGAAGATACCTCCATATCATTGACTATCTTATACACCTCATCCAAAAACTCTTAAGGATCCTCCCCCACCTTAGATCCTAGAAATACCGAAGGATTCATCCTCACAAAATCTCTCAACCTTGAGGCCATGGTACTCTCAATAGCATTCACTCTAGGCCACATATCTCTATTAACTTGAGACGTCATGGCTTGGGTTAAGGTTAGAAAAGCCGACCTAACCTCTTCATTGGTCATGGCCGGGGGATCCACCGGACCTTCGTTGCCTTGGGGAACTTAGCCACCTTGAGGACCTTGAGAACCTTGGGGAGGAACTCCGTCATTCACATTCTCCTCTTCCACTCTCCTTGCGGGCGTCCTTCTTGTATTTATATCATATAAACACAAGAGAAGGATTAGGAAAAGGACACTTATAGAGCAAAACTCTAAGGCATGACTTCAAGAATAATGATAGAAGCGAAACTTCCTAACATCCTATAATCTCTTGCTCATAGATGTGTTGTGAATCACACCAATGAACAAGACTCTACTAGACATGGTTTGTGAGACATCAATCCTAAAACCAATTTCCAAAATCTTATGCTCTGATATCAAGTTTGTCACGCCCCGATAGCACCCCCTAGATGTGACCGGTGTACTTCAACCCAAAGGGGTCTCGTATAAGCCTTTTAGCATTCATAACATTCGACACATTGAAATAGTGCGGAATTTAAAAACATTCTTTATAAATCCAACATCAAAATACTCATTTAAAAGCAAGCGGAAGTCTACATCTCACACGACCATCTTAGACAAAAATTTAAACAAAGTAGGGTCACGGCCCTTTACAATCGTAGTCTTAACAATAGTCTCAAGACATGAAGGAACTAGAAACATTAAAAGTCCTTGTCCACGATCTATGAGGACATACCAAAAGTTGTCTTGGAAGAACTCTATTCCAAAGTTGACTAGGAAGAATCAAATTTAGTATCAATCCCTACACTTCATAAGAGTAAAGAAAATATGGGTTAACACAACTAAGCACTAAGTATGATAGCCATGTAAAAACATGCGTAAAATGGACATTTTAGTAGAAAGTAATGATATATGCCATTTTGATAAAACCTTCATGAACATAAACATAAGAGGCATAACACAAGACAAAATCAACAGACAAGTCATTTAACCACATTAGAACATAATCACATATAAACCATTACCTTCACATTAAGCTTTCACCTCAAGTAACCCTCAAGCCATACTTTGTGAAATGTATGGATAGCGTCACATACACCCATCCACACCAAAGTACCACTTTAAGGTCACTAAAAGAGAACTTACCATTCAACCTTTCCATCCTTACACAATACTTATACATAAGAGACATAAACATTACATAAGTCATATCAACACATAAGAACCATCACCTAAGACAACTCTAAGTACTTGTACAATGCATGAGTAGCATCCCATACTACTACTCACACTAAGTGCTCCTTGAAGCCACCATAGACAAGGTACATTAATATTCGTTAAGGCATGACAAGGAAGTAACTCATAATACAATCCATGTATAGCATGCATCTTCACATTAATCATATAAGTCAACATTTTTCATTAACTTCATTACATTAAGAGCACCTTCATTCATTAGACATTTAACCAACATTCTCATTAACATCATCATAAGAGCACATTCATTACACTTACCATCATAAAGGAACACACCACAACCTCTCTCAAAGCCTACATGTGCAATGCATAGATGGCGTCTCATACCACCACCCACACTAAGTAATGCATTCTTAAGAAGCCATTGTTCATTAACATTATTTGTTGGGGTAAGCCATAATCGACATAAACCATGTGAGCAATTCATGGAATCCCGGTATCACCCTCACCGGATAAAGGGATTCCTATTTGCCTAAGGTAGGACCATTGTTTTATAACTTAAGTGGATCCACTAGCTAGACCTATGTGGGCACATAGTTATAGGATAGGGAGATTGGTACTAGATACCCCCTCCTCAACTCACGGATGAACATCCATCTCAAGAGGTTGTTACTAGATACATCGCCTCAACTCCCGGATGAGCATCCACCATTATTCATATCCACTCAGTGTTAGCATTATTCCCTACAGAGTACCTATCATTCATTACATTAGTTCGTTATGGGATAAGAGATTGCTACTAGATAATCCGCCTCAACTCCTGGATGAGCATCCATCCGAAACCCAACATTCATTCATTGGAAAACTTATAGATTCAAAGGTGAGAATAGCCTTTCACCTAAGAATCCCCTTATTGTGAGAAAGTCCTTTCATAACTAGTCATTATCATTCATTAGAGTACAATTGAGAATAGTCTTTCAATGAAACAATTATCATCAACATTATCAAAGAACTTCATTCATTAGTGATTCAAAAGTGTATGTAAGAGAGAATATCATTTCACATAATCACTATCATTCATATAATTACCTTCTAAACATGATCCTAATACATTCATAGAGATCACACACTCATATACTTCACATCATAAATATACATGGTAATTAAATACCTCCACCTTTCAAGTGGATCAATAGCTCAAGAACAATTCTATTTCAACATGTCATTAGGGCATAACTTGCCTTCTAGGCCATGAATCTCAAATCATCAACACACCAACAATTTACCATAATTAAGGCATAGATAATGATACAATTCAATAACCCAAAGCAATTTAGACATATTCCATTCATAATCCTTCATAATCATCAAACCCACTTCATAAAGGCACAATTTAGGAATTGAGAGAATTCATGGGTTCATAGAGTATTTTCATCATAAATCATCAATTAAACACCAATAAAATTATAATATGACACTAGTAACCATTTGAAATCATTTGAAGAAAGAACCCATGAGATTGAGTAAAACCCTAGGTTTTTGATAACTTGAAATCACCTTGAAATTGGCTCGTTCAATGAAAAGTTAGACAAGGATCAAGACTACCATACCTTTCTATTGAATCCCCACAAAATTTGAGGAAGAAATACCTTGAATCCACAAACCGTAGATTCAATGGCTCCCTTCTTCTTCCTTGAGTTTTAGACAGAGAAATCTTTGAGAGTAGATGGGTCTTCCTTTAATTCTATTTGGAGTGACTTAGTTGAAAGGATTTAAGTCTAAAAAGGTCTTATAGTTTCTAGGAAAGGAATAGAATAATGTGGACTCAACTTTGGAAAAGAACTTAGGACCCACAAAGTCGTAACTTAAAAATCCACCTTTTGCCCGACATACCTCGCCATTTTCACCCCTTGGCGCCTTGGCTCGCCCAATTTTCCAGTGAGCTCCCAAATTGGGCAGTCCACTAGGCGATCTAGAGGGGTCAATGGGCGACACACCAAGCTGGTTGGCTAGCTTGGACTTAGCTCGCCAATTGGTCCAGATCCTATGCCAATGGTACAGCCCACTAGGCGATCACAAGAGCCCAAGGGAGACTCGCCGAACCCTTTGGGCGATCAAGTGCTCTCATCGCCAAACATCCCCTCAAAGAACAAGGTTTCTTTCACTCTATCTTGCTAGCATAGGTCCTTACTTGCACCCTAGACTTCTTTCTTGCTCAATTAAGTTCTAAAACACCCTAGACATCAACTTAAGGTAACCCTAACCCACAAAACGAGGCTCTAGTTCAACCTATCATTTTGCGAGTCGTTACAAGCATGAGAGCTCACTCTATTGTTTAATGACAAAAAATTGGCTTTCATCCATTTTAGCAAGTCACTCGAGCCCTCAACTTTGTCAAGGATATGAGACAACAAATCATGCACTTGTAGACTACATGCACTACCTTTTGACTTTGGACTATTACTAGATTGTGTGTGGTCCTCTTCATGATCATCTTCTCGTTTCTAATGGTCACTTTGTTTGGCCCATTCTTGATAGTATCATCTCCAATCTTCTTCTTTGTGAGAGTTCCAACCTTTATTCCCACCCCGCTTCAAGTAGCCTGGGTGGAAACCCTCCTCAACTTTGTGAAAGTTCCAACCTTGATTCTCCCCTGGCTTTGAGTAGGACGAGGAAGAACCCTCCTCAACTCTAAACACTCCCCTTGCTTCTTTGGGTTTGTCCACATATTTTAACGCTTGTTTTTGTAGCAGCTCCATTTGGGATAACATATTGCTGCTGTTCTCATCCCTTTATTTCTCTTTAGCAAGCTATTCTTGAGTCATCCTAAAGCAAAAAAGACGAAACTTGATCTTCTTGGGTGTACTATGCTTGATTTATTTTTGTCATGTCATCAAGAAGAAACGAAGCCACCTCAAATTATTGCAACATTATTCCCCCTCGAACCAATTGATCACGACTCCTTTATTTACCGAGTCAAGACTTCGATAGAAGTATTGGAGCAGCACGTTGTTTGGAAGTCTGTTAGTCGGGCATTGAAGTAGTAGCTTCTTAAACCTCAGCTACGTTTCGTGGATTGGTTCACCTTCCAATCGCTTGAAACCTGGAATGTTATCTCTAAGTCTCATCATCATCGACGGGGGAAAGAATCTCAAATTGAACGTCGTGGTAAGCTCATCCCAAGATGTGATGGAATTCTTCGGTAACTCAACCAGCCATTTGCTAGCTTCACCCGTCAAAGATAATGGGAACAACCAGAGACAGACTGATTCTTGTGATATGTTCTTGAATGAGAATAGACCACAAACATCCATGAAATTTTGCATATGCTTATGCGGGTGTTCGTGAGCCAATCCTTCGCAAAGTCCTTTCATTTGGAGGAGATGGAGTGTTGTGCTAGTAACATGGAATATGACATTCCCATCGGTTGACGGTAGACAGATTGCACCAACTCCACCCAATTGGATTGGGTTATTTACACTATTAAGATCATCAATATCACTATGGTGGACCACTCGGCTATCATTAATCCTTGCCTCACTTATTTCCTCTTATGTTCAGCACAACCAACACAAACACAAAACAAAGTAAATCGATTCAACTGCAGCCAAAAAAATCACAAATTAAACTTCGATAAGAGAATTCTAAACAACACCACTCCCCAGCAGCGGTGCCATTTTGATTAACGTATCAATAACACCTCATTCGATACTAGGTGTAGACAATCGTTATGTAGTATAAACCCAATAAGAGTGTTGGGGTCGATCCTATAGGGAGCAGTTCTATTTTGATTTCAACTGTGAAGTTAAAATAGTGATTTTCGTACCTGAAGGAATAGAGATTATCGGAAACTTTTAACAAAATTAGAAGGGTGACAACAATGTCATGGTAAGGGGTTTTAGATCAGAAAGCAACCATAACAATTAATTAGGAATAATCAAAAAAAAGAAAGATACTTGTGGGATTGACCAACCAACTACTAAACTCAACTCAATAGTTGTTAATTGATAACTAAAAGTACTAAATTTTCGTGGGTAAGATGAACTTTAAATGAGATACTTTTATCTCGAACAACTACCTCGTTTCAATTGAGTTCTCTCGAACCTCAATGTGCTAAACATGGAGACAAGCCCACAATCTCACTACGTCCACTCTCTCGAGCTGAATACATAGAATGACTCTTGGATTCACTCTCTCGAGTGAATCCACCATGACCCAATAACTACAAGTGTTAACTTATCACCATAGATTTACACTTCTTTCTCAAACAAGCATAAAACACTAATTCATACTGAAATAAACATATAACAGAGTAATTCAACCACAACAATAAATCAGACACACTTCGATTTAGCACTAAAATTGATAATGACTAACACCCATCAAGCCAAATTCAGCAATTAATCACATTGTCAAACCCCCAATATTGGGGTTTTAGCTAATCATCATAAAAGAAGAAAATTCAGTACCTAATACATGCTCCATAGCTGGGTATTAATTTTTAAAGTTCTAAGCTGAATAAAATCTTTGTCTATTACAGCATCCATTTGAAATCTCTCATCAAAATTGCTTAAAATCAACAAGAGTAGTGTTTTTGTTCTCTCTATTTTGTTCCACGATGACTGGATGCCTTCTCTCTCCTCCAAAAATTAATTTATACTGATCTAAGATGTTGCTTTTTGGGGTTGATTGGCGAGGAAATTCAGGCTTCGCCGACCAGTTGGTGACTCGCCAATCGTCCTTGTCCATCGCCTTCTTGCTTCACGTTTTCATCCATCATGCACTGTAACTTTAGGCGGTCTACATCGGGATAGCCGATCACTTCCGCGATCCGCCCTTTAGTACTTTGGCTCACCAATTCAATTTCATCTTTAATGCTCCTTCAGTGCATTCGGCAGTATAGTCTTGCTTCATCGATCAATTCGGCGATTCGCCGATATGGAACACAGTTCGCCCAAATTTCTCTCATTACAGGCATAGTGTACTGTAAAATTTGACGAGCTAGGGGAAATTCGGCGATTCGTCGAGTTCTCTTGGCGATCATCAAGCTTGCCTTTGTCCCTTCTTCAACTGTTTTGTTCCTCTTTGCTTGTTAGTCTCCTTTCTTTGCTCCTCAATCTACATACCTAAAAATCAAGGTTTACACATTAGTTTATAGAATAAATCAAACATTTGAGGACACTAAATTTATCAAAACAAAGCCCCAAATAAGTACATATCTCAGACTCATCACTTTTTGCCTAAGTTGGCTATTTAAACAAACCAATGCTTCACGAAGGTTATAGGTGGAAAAGATATGACAATTTTAACAACCGGTCTAAGCATTTGTGTTCATGTTTCATCCAAAAAAAAAGGTTACGCTCAAATGGTGCCAAGCTAGGTTCACACATTCAGAAGGTGGTCACACAAAGGTATAGAAATTAGATTCACTCTCAAAAATTTGTGCCTAAGATCATTTCCTTCACTCACCAATGCTAGTCAATTGGACCAATAGGGCAAGTTCTAGGTATCATCATGCACACTTTTCAAGTAAACCTCATCACACATGGAATCCAACACAATCATCGATTACGACTCTACAAGTTAAACTCGCGTGCAATGGTCATTGCAAGACTCACCTTGACATTCGACTAGTCACAATGAGATGCTAACAATTCACACAAGACTTACGTAACTCAAATTTCCCCGTTAGACTAATACAAACATATGGTTCATCAAGAGAACCATTCAAGTCATCGATATTTATCACAATGATACTCAAATATATAAGAGAATAATAACCAACATTCATATTCAAGCAGTCGAGAGAGAAAAGCCAATGAATAAAAACCAAAACATTTACTACTAAAGAAACATAATGAGGTTCTGAATGAAAAAAACAAAATATCCCAAAAACAACATACAGCCAAAAGCAAAACAACAAATACAATAAAACGGGTAGATATCTAGATATCTTCACCTCACTAAAAAAATATATAAATAGTGTCCTCAATGAAAAATAAAAACTAACAGTACTTACGGGAAATTAACTGAAGGGAGTGTAAAGAACCCCATTTAAGGCTAAGCCTGAGGCAAACTGTGGCTTGCTGGTGCAGCCTAAACCTAGGCATCAGTGCCTTGCTCATCTCCATCTCTTTAAGGTTGTGCAATGGCCTCCTCCGTGGGCTTAGACCCAGTAGAATCAATCATGGAGGTGTCGCGTAGTTATCCCTTCATGGCCACTCGTAGCAAGTCACACTCTAAATCCTCCAAGTCCTCATACACATTAACCTCACGAGCAACTAGATCATCCTCATCCATCTTGGACGTGTCAGACTCCCTATCCTCATCAACTGTAGTAGCATCTTTGATCACATTATCTAGAGGGATCTCAGAAGCATCTTGAACTGTAGGCAACTTAGAACTGGGGTCCTGGGGATATCTACACGCCCCACAACATTGATATGTTGGTGGATTTCAATTCATCCACATCTCGACGCAGTCTAGCAATATCCTTCTTTAGAGGGATTAAATAAGTAGGTTGACTACAGGCCTGCTCACACACCTCAACCAGAGTGGTCAGGGTATCCAATGCTCATCCATGGGTAGTAACCAACTCCTAATGTTCCCTCAACTCTTCCCGAATAGGAGAAAGTTCAACATCTATAGCTCGATCAATCATCAACGAGACAATGGCCTCAACCCGAGAAGCCCTCACATCGGCCTAATGGGCAAGGTTGACCATTTTGTAAATCTGGGTCTAAGTAAAAGGGAGATGGGACACAGGAGCGTGTGCAGGCTCAGGAGTAGTAGAGGTCAAGGGGGCAGGTATACTTGAGGGCTTGACTGCCGGAGTGGGCTGAGTAAGGTCGACCTCCATGGACTCCACATAAACTATTTGGGAAGTTCCCACCAGAGGTTTCCTCTTCTCGACCTCATCATTAACTATGCTTCAAGCTGATGAATATCACAAGATGAGGAAGGAGTAACCGCAATATATGTCTTCGCCACAAAAGGCACATCTGCTCAACAACACAAGGCACTAATCAGAACTAGAAATGGCAATGAGGTTTTATTTTGTTTGGACCGTAGAGCCATCTCCTATGCAATAATTGACCCAAGGTTCAGCCTCTCCCAATCGATGATACACCCCAGAAGCACAGCTTTCAGGTGCCAGATAATAGACTCATTCTGTGATGAAATCAGCGTGCCGCTAATGAACCTAAACCAGTATCGTACCGAGATTTTCAGGTCCTTTTTTCAATAACAACCCCCATCTCGATCCACGGGGGTGTAGCATCACACAACATGGGTGAAGCCACCCCTTCAGGTCATCTAGATCTTGAGTCATGATTTTATCAGCCAAAGAGTGCCAATTCTGCATCGTGCAATCTAACTAATCATTTATATATGTTTCACTGCACTTAACTTTATTTCCCCATACCTCTACAAAGTCAATTGGTGCCATCAAACTAGCCCTCTTTTTCCCTTTTGGGATCAGCTTGGCGTACCCCTCGTAGAACTCCCAAACCCATGTAGGCACATATGGACCCCGAGGTTGTGTGAACTTGAATTTGTGGTACCGCAATGTCTCCCAAACAATAGGATATTTGTCCACCACTCCATCTGTGGAAAATCGCTTCTCCTCAAGAATAGACTGCAAGCCAGTGACCTTCAACCGATTCATAGACCGTGGATGATATACTGGAATAAGTGGCACTTGTGGTGCTTCTGATGCATGTGGTGTTGGGGTTAGTGCAAGTGGATCATGGGTTGCTTTAGACCGTAGCTCTAAATGTTTCCGCTTTACCAAATCAATTTTGGACACTGGTGTATGATCTGGATCCCCGGACCCTGATCTTCCTCATTCTCTTACCCGGAGGAGGGGGGACCTGGATGGAATCTATGCCAAAAATATCATCCGAGTTGGTGTCCAACACAACCTATTTTTTGCCCTTACCCTTACCAATTGTCTGAGGAGGTTTACCACAAGTGGGTTGCGGCTGCTCAACCTCTGTTGCAATCATGACCCCCTTTGCTTTCTTTCGGGGTGGTGGACCTCGAGATGGAACTTTAGCCCTAGCCATACCTGTAAAACCACACAAACAAGAACAAATTTGATTGCAAAAGGTTAGTGAAACAACATTATCAAAAAAAAAGAAAAAAGTTAAGCGAAGCAGTTCGGTGTGACAACGAGTCCAATGGCGAGCAAAAGAGGTCTCCCAAAAAGTTACAACATTCCCAGCAAAAATTCAAGTAGAAAGGGAAATCTTAAGACCATTCGACGAGTCACCGAACTCACTTGGAGAGCAAGGGAGACCTCACCGAATGTTATAGAAATATTCAGTAAACACACATGTCAAAAAGGAGATATTAGTGCCATTCGGCAACTCATCGAATTCACTCTATGAACTGAAGGGTCATCACCGAAATTAACAGTGGCTCACCTTCATAAAGCTTGGTAGATGGGTGGTGAAATGACGTTCGGCGATCACCTAGTGTAACGACTCAGAAAAATAGTAGGTAAAATTAGAGCCTTAAGAGTGTGTTGTTAAGTTTGATGTGGGATTTTATGTTGTAAAATTGTTCCCCGAGCTTAAGTTGATGAGTTTAGGGATTAAACGTCAAGGTACGACTCCCCAAGTACCAACTAAAAGTCCTTGAGGAGGACCATAAATTCTAACCCCAAGGCTACCCTAAGAACCAAAAAGCTGCCAAAAATTTAGGGACCTACAGATGAGACCTACTGGACGTAGGTCCATCCATGCCCCGTGGAACCAAGCTGTAAATCAAGACCCTTAGATGTTGAGTTGAAGACCCCATCCACAGACCTGCAGGACGGGGCGTGACCCCACTCACGGTCCGTGAGTCCTGGGTCGTGGATGGCACATGTGTTGCTATCTATTCTCGGCCAAGTTGAGGGCAAGGTGGTAAATTCCAAATTAATTAATTAATGAATGGGGATGGTTTATATTATTTTATTTCACTTGTTTAAGGCTTTTTAAACTATTAATTACCTTTTACAACTCATAATTCCCAAAACCCAAAATAAAAAACCACCTCCTTTCCAATTAATTCTCTCTCTAGAAACCTCCATTGGAGAAGTAGAAGTCAATCTTTAGAGCTCAAGAGTTCATCTTTACCACTCAATTTCGTGGAGAATATTCACTCAAGGTATGATAGTTTTCATCTATGGGTAGCTTTAACCCATAGAGTCCGTTCAAAACTTGATTTCAAAGCTTCCAATTTCCCACAAAAAGTTAGGGTTTCAATCTAAGTCATGGGTTAAATTTCAAAACGTTTTCAATGGTTTATATATGATGAATTATGATTAAATTGAGGAATTAATGTTGATTTATCATGAAATTCCCCCATGAACCCATGAATTCCCCAAAATACTAAATTGTAAATTTATGATGTGGGTTGACTGATTATGGAAGCATGTTAATTGATTATGTCTATATTGATTGAGTTATTGAATCATGATATTCCCCTTATATAATGTATTATTCTAGATGTTTGGGTTGAGATTGATTCATAGCCTTGTAGGGCAAATGATGAAGGATTAATGTATAATCATGACGCTATGTATATGCTTTGTTATTTCAATGAAAGTAATGTGATCATGATTACAATGCAATTGTGTTATTATTGAAAGGTTATTCTCAATTATACACTTGTGAATGATGATTATATATTGTGAAAGAATTCTTTAATGTAATGATACTATTAGTAGGCTTCGGGCATCTTCTTTTTGTGTAAATGAAAGTGATCTTGATTGATGTACCTTGAATTTGTAGGCTTAGGGCATTCTCTTCTTTGTGTAATTAATGTATCTTGACTTAATGAACATGAATCGATAGGCCAACGACATTCCTTTCATAAATGACTAATGAAGTATTCTAAGGCTTTGTCTTGAAGCAATAGGCCAACGACATTCCTTTCATAATGAGTCATTGAACGAATGTAATGATGAATCTTGAATAAATAGGCCAATGGCATTCCTTTCATGAGGATTCAATGAGCTATCCTAATAATGTACCGTTAATTGATAGGCCAATGGCATTCCTTTCATGTGTGCAATAATGTACCTTGGGTTGATAGGCCCTCTAGTATAATAATGTTAATGAGAATGAACTACTCTATGGGAATGTAAGCTTAGCACCGAGTGGATATGGTAAGATGGAAGCTCTCCCAACATTAGGTCGGGTTTCAATGAACATCTTTCTTATACCATAACTATGTACCCACATAGGTTATTAGCTAGTGGATCCACCTAAGCTAAAATGCTACCGGTCCTACCTTAGTCAAGTAGACGAACCCTTTATGGTGTGCGATAGACACCGGATTCCATGGTTTGCCCACATGGTCTATGTCGGTTAATGCTTATTCCCATCATGTGAGATACGTGTTATGGTTACTCAAGAGGTTCTATGAAGTGTGAGTGGTAGTATGGGATTCCATTCATGCATTGCACGCGTAGGCTTTGAGAGGGCTATGGTGTGTTCTCTAATGTCTTAATGTCTAATGAAATGAATGTGCTCATAATGAAGCTAATAAGAATGTTGACTTAAAGGCTTAATGTAATGATGAATGCTTAACTTGGAAATGTTATTATGAGTTACTTTCCTTTTCATGACTTATTAAATGTTAATGTTCCTTATCTATGATTATTGACCAAAGATGAGTATGAGTAATGGTAAGTACATCAATGGTGACCTCAAAGTGGTACTTAGTATGAATGGTAGTATGGGATTCCATTCTTACATTGCACAAGTATAGCTTAGGTTGATTTAAGATGATGGTTTTAATGTGTTGTAATGACTTATATGTTGAATATGCTTATATCTTATGCCTCTTATACTAAAGTTCATGATGTTTCTCAAAATTGGCATATAGCATGGTTTTCAACCAAACTTTCCTTTAAAGCATGATTTTTGCTTGGCTATCATACTTAGTACATTTTTGTGTGCTAACCCATATTTCTTCTTCTTTTTTCTACAAAGTGTAGGTTTCGTATCTTAAAGTGACTTCTAGTGTTCAAAGCTTGGATCAATTCTCTCCAAAGCTAGTTGGTGAGTCCTCATGGTTCGAGGACGAGAGTTGTCATTTTCAGTTTCTTTATGTCATTTTACGTTTTGGACTTTTTTGAAGGGTTGTGACCCTATCTTTGATTCTAAAGTTGTATTAGATGGCCATGTGAGACAAGTTAAACTTCCGATGTGTTTTTAAATAAAGACATCGATGGTATGGATTAAAAAATTTCAATTTTGTACCATTTTCTTAAGTCTTATTTTATGAATGTTATGAGGCCTGTATGAGACTCTTCGGAGTCTTGTACACCGTGTCACATCCGGGGTGTAGGCTCGGGTCATGACAAACATGGTATCAGAGCACAAGATGTTGCGATGGTTTTCAGGATTGATGTCTCACAAGCCACGTCTAGTAGAGTCTTGTTCATGAGTGTGAAACGCGCCATATTTATGAATGACAGTCTATAAGATGTTAGGAAACTACACTTCTTACATTACTCTTTAAGTCGTGCCATAGAGTTTAGCTCTATAAAAGTCCCTTTCCTAACCCTTCTCTTGTGTCTTCAGGATATGAATACACGAAGCGTGAATGTTAGAAGGGTGGAAGAGGAGAATGTGAATGAGGGAGTTCCTCCCCAAGGTCCTCAAGTTCCTCAAGGCAATCAATCTCCGTTCGAAAATGTAACCCTAGAAGAGTTTAGAACCACTATCCAAATGATGACTCAAGCCATGACGGCTCAAGCTCAAGCCGTTACAACTCAAGCCCAAGCTATGACGGCCCAAGCCAATCTGGGTGTTGAGACTCATGTGAACCCTAATGTGAGCACTATGGCTTTCTAGGTTGAGGGACTTTGTGAGGATGAGTCCACCGGTGTTTCTTGGTTCCAAGGTGAGAAAGGATCCCCAAGAGTTTGTAGATGAGGTGTATAAGGTAGTTAATGCTACGGGGGTGACTTCGGTAGAAAAAGCAGAACTAGCTGCTTACCAATTGAAGGATGTTGCCCAAGTTTGGTTTACTCAATAGAAGAATAATAGGCTGGTAGGAGCAGGTCCTATTGATTGGGAGGCATTTAAGAAAGAATTCCTTGATAGGTTCTTTCCCCGTGAGAAGAGGGAAGTTAAGGTGGAAGAATTTATCAACCTTAGGAAAGGTAGCATGAGTGTGCAAGAGTATTCCTTGAAATTTACCCTATTGTCTAAGTATGCTCCATCTTTGGTGTCTAATCCGAAGGATGAGATGAGTAGATTTGTGACGGGTGTGTCCGACCTAGTTGAGGAAGAGTGTCGTACGACAATGCTCCATGATGACATGAATATCTCTAGGTTTATGGTGTTTGCTCAACAAATTGAGGAGTCCAAAATTAAGAAAAATAATAGGGAGTGAAGTGAGCTAAATCCGATGAACAAGGTCAAACAAGGTTCAAAAAGAGATCTTCCAACCAAGATTCTTCAAGCACTCCCAGGGTTAACCAAGAGAAAGGTAGTGGGTCTCAATTTCCTAAACCTATTTGCACCAATTGAGGAAAGAAACACCATGGGAAGTGCCTAGCCTGTACAGATGGTTGCTATGGTTGTGTAAAGAGTAATCATCAAGTGAAAAATTTCCCTACACTCACGACAAAGGGGAGGGATGCCAAGCAAGATTCTCCTAGTATCTCGGATCCCAATTCTCCAAAGTATGGTTGTTTCTATGCACTCCAGTCTAGAGAGGAGAAAGGAGCTCTTCCGGATGAAGGCACCGGTATGTTGATAGTTCCTTATGGTTATGAATGTTTTATTAAGGTTTCTACGTTATTTTTATGTTAGCCTTAGTATGGGTTACTCCCAAGGAGGAGATGGTATGTTTGGATAGTAAGGTTGTTGAGAGTTCTGATATCCTTTATCTCTTTCCTTCTATTCCTATTCAAGCTTGAGACAAAGAGTTCCTTGTATATTGTTTCATGTTTTGTAGTCATGTGTGATTATGTGTTTCCATGGTCTCCTTATGTTATGCATGTTCTTGATGAATTCATGTTTAATGAAAAAATGAGATTTTATGATTTATGTTCCTCATGATGATGTGCATTTAGTATGAGTTGCCTATATGCTTCATGAGATGACTTGTTGAACATGCTTTAATGTGCTTTTGAAAGTAATTGCCTAATTCGCTTCATGATGTTATGATGAGCATGTTTTGGGTTGGAGAAGGTAATTCCTCAAATGAAATGAGAAATGTTAAAGTTTTCATGCATAATGGGTTTGTAGATGTAGTTCCTACTTCTTTGTGTTGCATTGAGTATATTGAGATGGGTTGATGTTTCCTCCTTGTTTTGTACATTGTTTATGATTTTTCATCCATTATGGGTTGCTAGTCTTGAGTCTTTATATCCGTAAAGTGTTTAAAGTGTCATTCGAGGACGAATATTCCCAAGAGGGAGATAATGTAACTACTCGGAAAACTAGTAGGTGAAACTAGAGCCTTACGAGTGTGTTGTTCAGTTTGATGTGGGGTTTTATGTTTTAAAATTGTTCCCCGAGCTTAGGTTAAGGGTTTTAGGGATTAAACGTCAAGGTACAACTCCCCAAGGAACAACCAAGAGTCCTTGAGGATGACCCTAAAGTCTAACCCTAAGGCTGCCCCAAGAACTAAAAAGCTGCAAATATTTAAGGGAACTACGTATGGGACCTACTGGGCATAGGTCCATCCACGCCCCATGGAACCAATACGTAGGTTAAGACCCCTAGATGTTGAGTTGCATACCCCATCCACGGACCTGCAGGACGGGGAGTGACCCCACTCACGATCCATGAGTCCTGGGTCGTGGATGGCACCTATGTAGCTGTCCATTCTCAGTCAAGTTGAGGGCAAGGTGGTAAATTCCAAATTAATTAATTAATGAATGGGGACGGTTTATATTGTTTTATTTCAATTATTTAAGGCCTTTTAAACTATTAACTACCCTTTACCACTCATAACTCCCAAAACCCAAAATAGAAACCACCTCTTCTCTAAATAATTCTCTCTCTTGAAACCTCCATTGGAGAAGAAGAAGTCAAGGTTTAGAGCTCAAGAGTTCATATTTCCCACTCAATTTAGTGGAGAATCTTCACTCAAGGTATGGTAGTTTTCATCTATGGGTAGCTTTCACCCATAGAGTCCGTTCAAAACATGATTTCAAAGCTTCCAATTTCCCACAAAAAGTTAGGGTTTCAATCTAAGTCATGGGTTCAATTTCAAAACGATTTCAATGGTTCATTTATGATGAATTATTATTCAATTGAGGAATTAATGTTGATTTATGATGAAATTCCCCCATGAACCCATGAATTCCCCAAAATACTAAATTGTGAATTTATGATATAGGTTGATTGATTATGGAAACATGTTAATTGATTATGTCTATATCGACTAAGTTATCGAATCATGATATTTGGGTTGAGATTGATTCATAGCCTTGGAGGGTAAATTATGAAGGATTGATTATAATCATGATTATATTCTTTGTGATTTCAATGAAAGTAATGTGATCATGATTACAATGCAATTTTGTTATTATTGAAAGGTTATTCTCAATTATACACTTGTGAATGATGATGATATATTGTGAAAAGTTTCTTTAATGTAATGATACATCTTTTATTGGTAGGCTTAGGGAATGCTCTGCTTGTGTAAATGAAAGTAATCTTGATTAATGTACCTTGAATTGGTAGGCTTAGAGCATCCTTTTCTTGTGTAATTAATGTATCTTGACTTAATGAACATGAATCGATAGGTCAATGGCATTCCTTTCATAAATGACTAATGAAGTATTCTAAGGCTTTGTCTAGAATCAATAGGCCAATGGCATTTCTTTCATAATAAGTCAATGAACTAATGCAATGATGAATCTTGAATTGATAGGCCAATGGATCCTTTCATAAGGATTCAATGAGCTATCCTAATAATGTACCGTGAATCGATAGGCCAGTGGCATTCCTTTCACGTGTGTAATAATGTACCATGGGTCGATAGGCCGATGGCATTCCTCTCAAGTATAATAATCTTAATGAGAATGAACTACTTTATGGGAATGTAAGCTTAGCACCAAGTGGATATGGTAAGATTGAAGCTCTCCCCACATTAGGTCAGGTTTCAATAAAAATCTTCCTTATCCCATAACTATGTGCCCACATAAGTTATTATCTAGTGGATCCACCTAAGCTAAAATGTTGCCGGTCCTATATTAGGCAAGTATACCAACCCTTTACGGTGTGGGATAGACACCAGATTCCATGGCTTTCTCACATGGTCTGTGTCGGTTAATGCTTATTCTCATCATGTGAGATACGTGCTATGGTTAGTCAAGAGGTTCTATGAAGTGTGGGTGGTAGTATGGGGTGCCATTCATGCATTGCACAAGTAGGCTTTGATAGGGCTATGGTGTATTCTCTAATGTCTTAATGTGTAATGAAATGAATGTGCTCATAATGAAGCTAATGAGAATGTTGACTTAAAGGCTTAATGTAATGATTAATGCTTAACTTGGAAATGTTATTATGAGTTAATTTCCTTGTCATGACTTATTAAATGTGAATGTTCCTTAACTATGATTATTGACCAAAGATGAGTATGAGGAATGGTAAGTCCATCTATGGTGGCCTCAAAGTTGTACTTAGTATGTATGGTAATATGGGATGTCATTCTTAAATTGCAAAAGTGTAGATTAGGGTTACTTAAGATGATGGTTCTAATGTGTTGTAATGGCTTTTGTGTTGAATATGCTTGTATCTTATGCCTCTTATACTAAAGTTCATGATGTTTCTGAAAATTAGCATATAGCATGGTTTTTAACCAAAATGTCTTTTTAAGCGTGATTTTTGCATGGCTATCATACTTAGTACATTTTTGTGTGTTGGCCCATATTTCTTCTATTTTTCTACGAAGTGTAGGTTTTGTATCTTAAAGTGACTTCTAGTGTTCAAAGTTTGGATCGATTCTCTCCAAAGCTAGTTGGTGAGTCCTTATGGTTCGAGGACGAGAGTTGTCATTTTTAGTTTCATTATGTCATTTTATTCGGACTATATTGAAGGGTTGTGACCCTATCTTTGATTCTAAAGTTGTATTAGATGGCCATGTGAGACAAGTTAGACTTCCACTGTGTTTTTAAATAAATACCTCGATTCTATGAATTAAAGATTTTAAATTCCATGTCATTTTCTTTTGTCTTATGTTATTTATGCTATGACGCTTGTATGAAGCTCTCCGGAGTGTTGTACGCCGTGTCACGTCTGGGGTGTAGACTTGGGTCGTGACACCGATCCAATTCTGCTAGCTCGACGAAGCTCACCAAAATGGCCCAACGCCTCACCTTCCCCATATTTTTACGATTCACAATAAACAACCTACGACAGTCCAATTCAAACACAATTTCAAACAATTATCAACTATCTGACTTTCCAATGATTTCTCATGTTCAATTTGCCTTTTGAATGATTACAAGGAAATGCAGTTGTCAAATTTTTATTACATTGGAAGTTGTGCCACAACAAAATTTAAATGTATTGGAGCTTGATGAAATTAAAATTGAATGACATTCATAGCTTCTCTATAAAAAAAAGTCAGAGTTTTATACTGGAAAGCATATTTTACACTTGAGTACAACAGTATAAACGGATTATGTGTGATCATAGGTTACCAAAGTTGTAACCAATATGTTCTTGGGTGATCATATCGAGTCGATTTTGCATCACAACCATGTCACAATAAGTAGGTACGCACAACTGGCACAAGCATATTTGTGCATAAGACAAGCGTTGACAAGACTCTGAGGTTCTAGAGATGCAAAGTCTATAATCTAGATAACGAAAACGCTTGGGGTGCCGCACCAGCCAGCGCGCCCCAGACTAGTCCCTGAATATTGAGGGTTGGCGTCCCGCGCCTCTCACAGTGCCAGGGACGCCAGTTCTCCCCATTCGTTCCCCATCTTTTCGTACTTGTTCTTTAGCAATGTACCTATATTTCTTAGTTAATTCTGACACTCTTTGGTACATCTAAACATCATGAAATCATCCATAAACATGAGATCATGAACCTTGAATCCATAATTCAATTCAAGGAAAGTTAAGAGTCAAGTCTAGAAGTTAAGAAGCAAGTCAAGAGAAGTTTATAAAAAATTCAAAACTCTTTCACAAATGTTTTAACTTTATTTTAAGACTTAAATTTCAAGTTAAGTAAAGAGTTGAGTTCATTTCTACAAAATCTTTAAGGGAACTAAGTGTTCCCAACAATTTAAAATCTTTTCACATTTGAACAAGAAAGGGAAACACCGACTTCTAAGAGAACTTTTAAGCTAAAGTTTTGAGTAATTATCTCAAACAAAATAAAAGAAGTTTTGATTTTCAAATCATATGAGCTAAGTTTATTTTGGGAGTAGTATTGAGCACCGATATGGAAATGCGAGTCCATATTAACTCAAGACTCCATAAACCATGTAGCCATCATGGGTAGTAAATGATCATACTTTTTAGATGACTCCTTAAGATGCTTTTAGCATAGACTAGTGGATCCACTTAGTTAATCGTTCTATATGATGGCAAAGTATAGGACAGTTCTGGCAGCGTGCGCAAGACGTTGTATTACCACTCAGGCTCATAGTGGTGGTTGTCGGTTAGAGAAACTTCCACAGAAACTATATTACTTTGTTATATAAGTAAAGTTGAGTTTGTTATTGCATTTTCTTTAACGAACTAAGTTGTCTTCTACTATTTTAAATGTTTTCTATATATTGCATGTGTTTTATTGCTTTATATTGAGTTAAGTTGTTCAGGAATTGAGTAAAGCCAATGTAAGTGTTTCTTTCAAAAAAAATTCAAGCTTAAGTTATGTTTTAGTTTCCAACTCGCATACTCGTACATTCAATGTACTGATGTCAGTTGGCCTGCATCTTATTATGATGCAGATGTAGGTAACCAGGATCAGCATCCAGCACCTCGTTGATCCAGTAGAGCACTCAGAGTAAGTTGGTTAGCCTCCTTGTATTTCGGAAGACTCTTTTTATCAGTTGCTTCTAGTATTTCATTCTTAGGATAATCGGAGATCTTGTCCCAACATCCTTCTTTGTTTAAGAGGCTTCATAGATAGTTAGACTGTTAGTAGTTCAGTTGTCTTTACATTATCATTTTATATGTTAAGACTTGAGTTGCCATTTGGGCCAAGTTGAATTTTTGACATTTTAAGCATTCTCAGTATTTTATTATTCAAGTGAGTATAGTGCTATTGATAATTATAAATATGCATAGATTCTTCCCCTGACTAAGTAAGTCATGCCAAGGGTTCGCTTGGGGCCAGCAATGGTTCTCGAGTGCCAGCCACATCCGGGGTGTAGGCTCGGGGCATGACAAACTTAGTATCAGAGCACAGAGTTCAATAGTCTTAGGGAGTTTGTGAAGTCGTGTCTGTATAGTCCTAGTTATTGGTGTGAAGCACGCCACATCTATAATTAGGAGGATGCAACATTTAGGAAATTCCTTCACTTTTTTCATACTCACTTCGTGCGATAGAGTGTATCTCTATAAAAGTTTCTTTCTAACTCGTGCTTACGCGTAACCGTTAGTGAGCTGGCCTATGGTCGAGAGGGCCTTCATGAGGTGTTTCTTTCCTCGTGAGCTAAGATAAGCAAAGAGATAGTTACTAACATGAGGAGCAGGATGAGTTATTCGTTGTTGGGTTGCCTCGTTTGTCAGATAAGAAAAGTAAGGCAACCATGCTAGTATGTGACATGGGCATAGCAAGGCTGATGATCCATGTGCAACAAGTTGAGGAGAACAAGTTGAGGGATAGATAAGGGTTTGAGAATAAGTGGGCTAAGACATCAGGGAATGAATCCGGGCTACAAAAGAGTAATGCGAACCGGTCTTCTTTCCAACATAAGCAGAAAGGATATGCTTCATCATTTGCTAGTGCACCTGCACCAAGGAACAAATGTGAGTACAATAGTCA
>NW_006239193.1:486981-488411 GCF_000226075.1 Solanum tuberosum | reverse complement strand
AGACCTGCGCATTCGCAAGGTAGTAAGGCACAAAGGGTACTAAGACTCATGTATGTTCTAAGTGTGGTAGGATCCACTCAGGGATGTGTCGTGATGGCTCCACTAGTTGCTTCAAGTGTGGCAAGAATGGTCATTTTATGAAAGAGTATCCTAAGAGTAGACAGAGTAATGGTAATGGGGGAAATAGAGCCCAATCTTCATCAGTTGCTCCACCAGATAGAGCTACATCTAGATGAGATACTTCAAGGGAAGGCGGAGAAGGAAACCGTCTTTATACCATCGCTAGTCGCCGAGTGCAAGAGGATTCGCCAGATGTTGTCACTGGTATAATCCAAGTCTTAAATTTTGATGTTCTTCCTGAGCAACTTCTTGAGCCCTTCAGTGTTTCTACACCTGATGGTGAGTCTATTCTAGCAGAAAGAGTCTATAGTGATTGTTCCAGTTCCGTCAATCATAAGACTACCATGGCTGATTTAGTTGAGTTAGACATGGTAGATTTTGATGTCATTCTAGGTATGGACCGGCTTCACTCTTGTTATGCATCAATAGATTGTAGAACTAAAATAGTCAAGTTCCAATTTCCAGTGAACGAGTTATAGAGTTAAAGAGCAGTTCCGCAGTGCCTAAGGGTCATTTTATTTCGTACCTTAAGGCAAGAAAGTTAGTTTCTAAGGATTGTGTCTATCACTTGGTCTGAGTTAATGACTCTAATGTTGAGATACCTCCCATTCAGTCAGTTCCTATAGTTAAAGAGTTTCCAGAAGTCTTTCCAGATGATCTACCCGGAGTCCCTCCTGAGAGAGAGATAGGCTTCAGTATAGATGTTCTTCCAAATACTCGTCCTATCTCTATTACGCCATATAGGATGGCACATGTAGAGTTGAAAGAACTTAAAGAACAGTTGAAAGATCTGCTAGATAAGGGTTTCATTTGACCAAGTGTCTCACCTTAGGGCTCTCCGGTCTTATTTGTGAGAAAGAAAGATAGTTCCCTTAGGATGTATATAGATTACCGCCAATTGAACAAGATTACCATCAAGAATAAGTATCCTCTTTTGAGAATTGATTATCTTTTCGATCAGCTTCAGGTTGCTTCTTGTTTTTCGAAAATAGACCTCAGATCTGGATACCATCAGTTGAAAGTAAGGGAATATGATATTCCCAAGATAACATTTAGGACCCGTTATGTCATTTGAGTTTCTGGTCATGTCGTTCGGTTTAACTAATGCACCTGCAGCGTTAATGGGCCTTATTAATAGAGTTTTCAAACCTTATTTAGATATGTTTGTTATCGTCTTCATTGATGACATACTAATCTATTCAAGGAATGAAGAAGATCATGCTAGCCATCTCAGAATAGTTCTTCATACTTTGAAAGAAAAGGAGTTATATGTTATATTCTCTAAATGTGAGTTTTGGCTTGAGTCTATG
>NW_006239193.1:468289-486910 GCF_000226075.1 Solanum tuberosum | reverse complement strand
GTGCAGAATTGGTCTAGACCCACATCTCCAACTGATATTAGGAGTTTCTTGGGTTTGGCTGGCTATTATAGAAGGTTTGTAGAGGGTTTCACATCCATTTTGTCTCTTTTGGCCAAGTTGACTCAGAAAACAGTGAAGTTTCAATGGTTAGAAGCTTGTGAGAAAACCTTTCAGGAATTGAAAAAGAGGTTGACTACTGCCCCAGTGTTATCTTTACCTGAGGGTACTCAAGGTTTTGTGGTGTACTGCGATGTATCTAGAGTTGGTTTGGGTTGCATGTTAATGCATAATGGAAAAGTTATAGCTTATGCCTCCAAACGGTTGAAAATCCATGAGAAAAATTACTTAACCCATGACTTAGAGTTGGCTGCTGTAGTATTTTCTTTGAAGATATGGCGTCATTATTTATATGGTGTTCATTTAGATGTATTCACTAATCACGAGAGTCTTTAGTATGTTTTCACTCAGAAAGAACTTAATCTCAAACAAAGGAGGTGGTTAGAATTACTCAAGGATATGACATGAGTATTATTACCACCCAAGTAAGGCTAATGTTGTTGTTGATGCTTTAAACAGGTTGTCTATGGGTAGTACCACCCATGTTGAGAAAGAAAAGAGAGAGTTAGCGAAAGATGTGCATAGAGTTGCACGCTTAGGAGTCTGACCGATGGATTCCATAGAAAGAGAAGTAGTGTTGATGAATGGGGCTGAATCTTCATTAGTGTCAAAAGTTAAAGAAAAGCAAGACCAAGATCCTATTTTGCTTGAATTGTAGGCAAATGTTCATAAGCAAAAAGTATTAGCCTTTGAACAAATGTGAGATGGCATATTGAGATATCAAGGTAGATTGTGTGTACCAATGGTGGATGGACTACAAGAGAGGATCGTAGAGGAAGCTCATAGCTCCAGATATTCCATTCATCTGGGTTCCACAAAGATGTATCATGATTTGAGAGAGGTGTATTGGTGGAATAGCATGAAAAATGGCATTGCATAATTGTTGTTAAGTGTCCGAATTGCCAACAAGTTAATGTAGAGCAACAAAGGCCTAGTGGTTTGGCTCAGAATATAGAACTTACAGAATGGAAGTGCGAGATGATTAATATGGATTTCATCGCAGGTTTACCAAGGTTTCACATGCAACATTATTCTATTTGGGTGATTGTCGATAGAATCACAAAATCAGCCCACTTTTTGCTGGTGAAGACTACCCATTCAGCAGAAGATTATGCTAAGCTATATATTCAAGAAGTGGTAAGACTTCATGGGGTTCCGATCTCCATTATTTCAGACAGAGGTGCACAATTTACTGCACAGTTTTGGAAATCATTCCAAAAAGGCTTAGGTTCAAAGGTGAACTTGAGTACTGCTTTTCATCCTCAGACAGATAGTCAAGAAAAACACACTATTCAGACCTTAGAGGATATGTTGAGGGCTTGTGGATTGATTTCAAAGGTAATTGGGATGATCACCTACCTCTTATTGAGTTTGCTTACAACAATAGTTACCACTCGAGCATCCAAATGGCTCCTTATGAAGCTCTTTATGGGAAAAGGTGCAAATATCCTATTGGATGGTTTGAAGTTGGTGAAGCAGGGTTGATAGGACCAGATCTAGTTCATCAAGACATGGAAAAGGTGAAAGTGATTCAAGAGAGGCTGAAGACGGCCCAGAGTCATCAGAATTCCTACACTGATGTTAGGAGAAGAGAGTTAGAGTTTGAAGTTGATGATTGGGTGTATTTAAAGGTTTCACCCATGAAGGGTATTATGAGATTCGGTAAGAAGAGGAAGATTAGTCCCCGGTATATTGGACCTTATCAAATAGCCAAGAGGATTGGCAAAGTAGCTTGTGAGTTAGAGCTACCACAAGAGTTAACATCGGTTCATCAGGAATTTGACGTCTCCATGTTGAAGAAGTGCATGGGCGATCCTTCATTGATCATACCAACTGAAGATATTGGGATCAAGGATAGCTTATCTTATGAGGAGATTCCTGTTTAGATTCTAGATCGCCATGTTAGTAAGTTGAGGACTAAGGAAGTAGCATCAGTCAAAGTCCTTTGGAGGAACCAATTTGTTGAGGAAGCTACTTGGGAAGCTGAGGAGGATATGAATAACAGATATCCACATCTCTTCGAATCCGGAGAAGTTCCAAATCAAGGTACTAATCCTTTTCTTGGCATTTTAATTATAAATTTGCCTTTTATGTTTGCTTTGTTTGCTGGGTGTTTGAAATGTATGAATATTATTACACCCTTAGCCTAGTAAGAGTAATCTCATTCAAGGATGAATGTTCCCAAGGAGGATATATTGTAACATCTCGCAAATTGAAATAACTAGGAAAGAGTTAAAAGTTGGGGAAAGAATCATTTTTGGAAAGTATATGAATATCTGGACAATTGTGAAGTATGTTAGTTGAGTTTTTTGTCAACTTCAAACAGCCATAACTCCTAGTTCAAGATGAGTTAGGTGGTTTTCCAGGTATGGTTGGAAAGCTCTTGGAATAATCTTTCCAACGCAATTGCGTTTGTACGATTCCGAGTTTGTATGAGTGAGTTATGCCCTTTGGAAGTTGGGCTGTAGGAATAAGGAAAGTCTAATCCGGATTTTTGAAGGGTAATTTAGTCTTTTCCTTTCCTAATTATTCTAATTCGTTTTAAGGAGTTAATTGGGGTAAAATCAGATTTTAGTCAGTTTAGAAAAGTTGAAGTTTCACGCTAGGGCTTGGAGAAAAGAGAAAAGAGGAGAAGGGGGAAGAGAAATCAAGATTCGTCAAGATCGTCGAGTTTAACTTGTGAATTTCGTCAAGGGGTGATCCCTACGAGGTATGTGAGATCACATAGTACTGGGTTAGTTCACCCACGCACTAACAATGATTCAATTCAGCGAATTTAAGTCTTTGAAAGTTTAAAAATTGAGTTCTTGATGAACATTGTTGAAAGTTTCGTTTGAATTTCTTGTGGGTTGTTTTGTTGGAGTTTCTTGCAATTTGATTCATGTTTCTGGGTGTAATTTCGGTTTGAATCTATCATATAGTGAGGGTATAAATGATTATAAGTATTTGGGGAAGGAACCATTGAAGTTTAGAGGGTTTAGAGATGAAAAACGGAGAAGAAAAGTCGTCAAACACCTGGGGTAGGGGTGGGGCGTCGTGCCAGCCAGAACACCCCAAAAGGGTTTCTAAATCTTCACCCTTGGGGCGCCGTGCCAGACAACGCGCCCGAGGCTAGTCCTTGAATGTTGAGGGATGGCTCCCCGCGCCTCTTAGAGCGCCAGGGACGCCAGTTCTCCCCATTCGTTCCCCATCTTTTCGTACTTGTTCCTTAGCAATGTACCTATGTTTATTAGTTGATTCCAACACTCTTAGATACATCTCAACATCATGAAATCATCCATAAACATGAGATCATGAACCTTGAATCCATAATTCAATTCAGGGAAAGTTAAGAGTCAAGTTTAGAAGTTAAGAAGCAAGTCAAGAGAAGTTTATAAAGTTTTCAAAAGTCTTTCACAAATGTTTTAACTCTGTTTTAAGACTTATGTTTCAAGTTAAGTAAAGAGTAAAGAGTTGAGTTCATTTCTACAAAAGCTATCAGGGAACTAAGTATTCTCAAGAGTTTAAAATCTTTTCACATTTGAATAAGAAAGGGAAACACCGATTTCCAAGAGAGCTTTTAAGATAAAGGTTTGAGTAATTATCTCAAAAAAAAAGAAAGAAGTTTTGATTTTTAAATCATATGAGCTAAGTTTATTTTGGGAGTAGTATTGAGCACCGATATGGGGATGCGAGTTCACATTAACTCAAGACACCATAAACCATGTAGCCATCATGGGTAGTAAAGAATCATACTTTTTAGATGACTCCTTAAGATGTTTTTAGCATAGACTAGTGGATCCACTTAGTTAAGAGTTCTATATTATGGCAAAGTATAGGACAGTTCTGGCAACGTGGGCAAGACGATGTATCACCACTTAGGCTCATAGTGGTGGTTGTCGGTTAGAGAAACTCCCATAGAAACTATATTAGTTTATTATATGAGTAAGGTTGAGTTTGTTATTGCATTTTCTTTAATGAACTAAGTTGTTTTCTACTATTTTAAATGTTTTCTATATATTGCATATGTTTTATTTATTTATATTGAGTTAAGTTGTTCATGAGTTGAGTAAAGCCAAGGTAAGTGTTTCTTTCAGAATATCTTCAAGCTTAAGTTATATTTAGGTTTCCAACTCACATACTCGTACATTCAATGTACTGATACCAGTTGGCCTGCATCTTATTATGATGCAGACGCAGGTAACCAGGATCAGCATCTAGTGCGTTGTTGATCCAGTTGAGCACTCAGAGTTAGTTGGTGAGCCTTTTTGCATTCTAGAGGACTCTTTTTATCATTTGCCTTCAGTATTTCATTGTTAGGATGATCGGGGGTCTTGTCCCGACATCACTCTTCGTTTTAGAGGCTTCATAGACAGTTAGTCAGTCAGACAGTTAGTTGTTGAGTTTTCTTTACATTATCATTTCATATGTTTAGACTTGAGTTGTCATTTTGGCCAAGTTGAATGTTTGACTTTTTAAGCATTCTCAGTACTTTATTATTCAAGCGAGTGTAGTGATATTGATAATTATAAATATGCATAGAGTCTTCCGTTGAGTAAGTAAGCCAAGCCAAGGGTTCACTTGGGGCCAACAATGGTTCTCGAGTGCCAGTCACGTTCGGGGTGTAGGCTTAGGGCGTGACACCCAGTCTTTTCGGGCTTCCATGAGTTCTCTTTTTTGTTTACGTTTACATCTTCGGACTTGAACTAGTACTTAGATTTTCTTATGTTTAATTAGGTTGCACCCATTTCCTTTAGAATTATGATCCTTGTTAGAGTTTTGGTACATTGACTTTCAGGTTCTAGGCTTTATTTCCGCATTTGGTTGTTAGATATTTGTTGTAGTTTATGGGAACTCCCTATTTTTCATTTAGCATTTAAACCTGCTTCTGTATCTTTAAATGCCTTAGTTTTGATTAAGTTGTGTAGTTCTTACTTAGATAATTAGTATTAATGGTTCTTCCACCGGAGGGTCTGGGTCGTGATAAAGTTGGTATCTGAGCCCTAGGTTTGTTAATCTCGATGCACCTAAACGAGTCTAGTGAAGTCTCGCGGAATGGTATGGAGACGTCTGTACTTTTCTTCGAGAGTCTATAGGACTTTAGAAAATCTCTCTATTTTCTTTTGTCCTTTCGAGCTATAACTTAGGTCCAATTGGTATCTGGTGATCCAAATTGGTATCTTATCACCTTCACTCTTCTGTACGCAGATGGTTAACACTCGCTTCAATGGTGTCGGACTCGTAGCTCCCGTCAGCGAGCCCACTGAGGAGTCCGCGACAAGAGTTCACAATTGAGGCAGGGGTAGAGGAAGATCAATGGGAAGAGGCCGAGGAAGGGTAGCACCTACTAGGGATGGAGCTCCGGTTGAGAATCTTCCTGCGCATCATGAAGAGAAAGAGGAGAATGTTGAGACTGTGGATGAGGAGAATGTTGGACAAGAGGAGCAGGTGCAAGCTGAGACTAAATGTATTCTTTCCCTAGACCCAGTGTTAGCTCAACAAATTATGTCGTTCTTGAAAGGATTGGTTGGTCCTGGAATGCTTTCCTCTGTTCAAGCAACTCAAGCTCCCGCCAATCCCTCTATTGCTATCACTGTCCCCAAGGTGGGAAAAATTGTAGGTAATGATACTTTCTTTCGTCCTTTTTTGGGTCCTGCTATGACTGGTAATTAACATGAGATGTTGATTAAGTTCTTGAAATTGAAACCGCCTATGTTCCATGGTTTCGATAGTGAGGACGCTTATGAGTTCATCCTAGATTGTCATGAGAGGCTTCATAAGTTGGGAATTGTCCATCAGCATGGAGTAGAACTTGTGACCTTCCAACTTCAGGGCGAGGCTAAGTAGTGATGGAGAGCTTATGTGGAATACAGATCTTTAGCTTTACCCCCACTCACTTGGACCTAGTTTCATGCTCTGTTCTTTGAAAAATATGCCCCCCGAACCTTGAGAGATCGCAAGAATGACGAGTTCATGGCTTTGGAGGAAGGTTGTATGTCTCTGGCTGCTTATGAGGCTAAGTTCCATGTTTGTCGAGATAAGCTACGCAATTGGTGACTACTGAGGAATAGAGGATTCGCCTATTTGTTAAGGGACTAAATTCTAAGTTGCAGGTATTGTCTATTCATATGGTTTCTGCAGGAAAAATCTTCAATGAGGTAATAGATTTTGTGAAGAAAGTGGAAGGGGTGAGGCATGATGGTCAGGCTAAGGTATTGGCTAAGAAAGCCAAGAATTCAGGTAACTTTCAGGGTTGTTACTCCAGAGGTTTAGTGAGGCCAACACTTGCATCCCGGCCAATTCAGTCCGTTATGCCCACTTCTACAGGTAATTACTCAGGAACTCCACCTTAGAATTTGATTCAAGATAGCCAGGGAGCCGCACCATCGGCGGGCAGCAGACCATCTTTTGATCGTACTTGTTATAACTGTGGAAAACCTTGGTATATGAGGCGAGATTTTCCCTACCCGCGCATGATGGATTTTGCGCAGCAGCAATCTAGAGTAGTGGTACCTGCGGGAAATGGTAATAATGGTCGAGGGCGTCCACAAGGTGTGCGAGGAGGAAATAAGCGAGGCCATGAAGGTCGGGGAAATGGTAATGCAGGCAGAGGTACAGTGGAGCCAAGCAAGGAAGTCACCTATCATGATGACATCACTCAGTGTTATGCCTTTCCGGGCAAGACCGAGACGGAGGCGTCTGACGCAGTGATCACAGGTACTATTCTTGTTTGTGACCGAATGTCTAATGTGTTATTTGATCTGGGTTTTAGTTATTCTTATGTGTCTGTGCAATTTGCCTCAGAGTTTGATATGAATTGTAATGTACTTGATGCCCTTTTCCATGTTTCTACCCCAGTTGGAGAGTCTGTCATAGTCACTCATGTTTATTGTGCTTGTTTTGTTATGTTGATGAGCTTTCAGACTTGGGCTGATTTGGTTATTTTGGATATGACTAACTTTGATATAATCTTAGGCATGACTTGGTTATCCCCCTATTATGTTGTGTTAAATTGTAATACTAAGTCTGTGACTCTAGAAATTCCGAGAAGGGAAATATTAAAGTGGGAAAGGGTGTACAAGCCTAAGTAAGCTAAGATCATATCCTCTATTCAGGCTAGGAAACTGGTGGGGCAGGGGTGTTTGGCTTACTTGGCTCATATTCGAGATGTGCAGGTTGAGTCTCCCTTTATTGAATCTATTCATGTGGTGTCAGAATTTAGAGAAGTGTTCCCTACTGATTTGCCTGGTAAGCCTCCAGATAGAGATATAGATTTTTGCATTGATTTAGAACCTGGTACCCACCCCATCTCCATCCCTCCATATTACATGGCTCCGGTAGGGTTGAGAGAGCTTAAGGTTCAAATCCAAGAACTACTTGATAAGGGTTTCATCCATCCTAGTGTGTCCTAGTGGGGTGCTCTTGTCCTGTTATTTAAGAAAAAAGATGATAGTATGAGAATGTGTATAGATTACCGACAATTAAATAGGGTCACCATTTGAAACAAGCATCCATTGCCTCGAATATATGATCTTTTTGACCAATTTCAAGGTGTATCAGTTTTCTCTAAGATTGATCTAAGGACTGGTTACCATCAGTTAAAGATTAGGCCTGAGGATGTGCCCATGACGGTGTTTAGAACCCGCTATGGGCACTTTGAGTTTCTAGTTATATCGTTTGGGTTAACAAATGCGCCTGCAGCTTTCATGAGTTTGATGAATGGTTAGTTCAAGCCCTTTCTTGATTTATTTGTTATAGTATTTATTGATGCCATTTTGGTTTACTCAAAAAGTGAGGAAGAGCATGCCGACCATCTCCGTATTGTTCTGGGTGTTCTTGGGAAACAAAAGTTGTATGCAAAATTTTCTAAGTGTGAATTTTGGTTGACATTGGTTGCCTTTTTGGGGCATGTAGTTTCAAAATAAGGGGTAATGGTAGATCCCCAAAATATTTAGAATTGGGTTCGGCCTAGCTCTCTGACTGAAGTTAAGAGTTTTATGAAGCTCGCTAGCTACTATTGTCGATTTGTGAAGAGCTTTGCTTCTATTGCAACGCATCTGACAAGGTTGACCAAAAATAAGGTACCCTTTGAATGGACTGAGAAGTGTGATGAGAGCTTTCAAAAGTTCAAGACGCTTTTGACCACACCGCCTATTCTAGCATTACCGGTAGAAGGTAAAGATTTTATTGTTTATTGTGATGCTTCACATTCGGGTTTGGGTGTTGTGTTAATGCTAGATAAGAATGTTATAGCTTATGCATCACGACAGTTGAAGGTGCATGAGAGGAATTACCCAACACATGATTTAGAGTTGGCAGCGGTAGTGTTTGCTCTTAATATCTGGCGGCATTACCTCTATGGTGTCAAGTGTGAGGTGCTTACTGATTATCATAGTCTACATCATATGTACACTCAAAAGGATATGTATTTGAGGTAGCAAAGGTGGATGGAGTTACTCAAGGATTATGATGTGACCATACAATATCATCCGGGCAAGGCTAATGTGGTGGCAGATGGGCTAAGTCGGAAGGCATTGAGTATGGGCAGTCTAGCTTGCTTTAGTGTATCCAAGTGACCTTTGGCTAAGAAAAATCAGACCTTAGAGTCTAAGTTCATGCAGTTGGGCATCTCGGACAAAGGTGGGGTGTTAGCTAGCATTGAAGTAAGAGCCACGTTCATTGAAAAGATAAAGGCCAAACAGTTTGAGGATGAGCATTTGAAGGAACTCAGAAATAAAACAGTGTTTGGCAAGGCACAATAGACTACTCTTGATGCGGGGGGTGTGCTCAATTTTAAAGGAAGGATTTGTGTCCCTAGAGTGGGCGACTTGATTAAGAATTTATTGATAGAATCACATGCTTTGCAGTATTCCATTCATCCAAGTGTGACCAAGATGTACCGATACTTGAAGAGACTATATTGGTGGCCGGACATGAAGAAAGATATAGCGGAATTTGTGGCTAAGTGTCAAAATTGCCAACAAGTAAAGTATAAGCACCAAAGGACTGCAAGTTTGCTTCAGAAAATGCCAATTCCAGAATGGAAGTGGGAAAGGATAGCTACGGACTTCGTGGTTGTTCTTCCCAAAACCTTGGGGAAGTATGATTCTATTTGGGCAGTGGTTGACAGATTGACTAAGTTATCCCATTTTATTCCAGTCAGAATAGATTATAATGCGCAGCAATTTGCTAAAGTGTATGTAAAAGAGATAGTAAGGTTGCACGATGTGCCCCTTTATATCATCTCAGACCGTGGTACGCAGTTCACATCCAAGTTTTGGAGGAAATTACATGATTAATTGGGCACATAACTGACTTTTATTACAATTTTCCATCCTCAGACGGATGGGCAGTCAGAGATGACTATTCAAGTGTTAGAGGACATGTTGAGGGCATGTGTGATTGACTTTGGACGATATTGGGATAAGTTTCTACCTTTGTTTGAGCTCTCCTATAATAATAGTTATCACTCCTACATAGATATGGCACCATTTGAGGCACTCTATGAGAGGATATGTAGATTACCCATAGGATGGTTTGAGGCTCGAGATGTGACGCCTTTGGGGGTTGATTTAGTAAAGGATGCTCAGGATAAGGTAAGAAGCATCCAAGCTAAGCTTTTAGCGGCCCAGAGTAGACAGAAAAAGTATACAGACCATAAGGTGAGGGACGTGGCTTCTGATTGGTGAGAAGGTTCTTCTTAAGGTATCACCTATGAAATGGGTGATCATATTTGGAAAGAAGGACAAGCTTACTCCTTGATACATTGGTCCATTTGAGATTCTTGATTGTGTAGGGGACAGTGGCTTATAGATTGGCCTTACCTCCTAACCAATCAAGAGTTCATCTAGTATTTCATGTATCCATGTTGAAGAGATATCATGGTGACGGGGATTACATCATAAAGTGGGACTCAGTGTTGTTATACAAGGACCTCAAATACGAGGAGGAACCAATTGCAATTCTTGATCGTGATGTCCGAAAGCTGAGAACCACAAAGATTAATTCTGTGAAAGTTCCATGGAAGTATCGTCCAATTGAGGAAGCTACTTGGGAAACCGAGAAGGACATGCGTGACAAGTATCCCTGGTTGTTCGTCGATTTAGGTATTACTCCACTCTAATTTTAGTCTATTTGTCCTAAGTTTTTCACTCGGGGACTAGTGATGGGTAAATTGGTATCTATTGTAACGATATGTTTTCGCCGTTATAAAAAAGCCAATGGGAAAAAAAATTGGGCCGAAAAACTTTTTGGTAGTAACTTGGAATTTCTCAACCTAGACCAGATTTGGATAAAATTAGAGTCAGTGAGGTCTAGGTGAATCTGGTAACAAATGTGAGATCTAAATATGAATTTGATCACATGAGTAGACAACTAAGACGCTAAGGAACCCGTACGACTTTACAGAATCGAATTCGGGAGAGTAGAACTCCCAAAACTGATCTTAGCGTGGAAGGGTATTTTCTGAGTGTCATGGGATGAAGGTGTGTTGTGAAATGGGGCTTTGGAACTCTTAAATTGACTCACTGATTCCGTGTAAGCCGCCAGGGCAGGATTTATTCCTCCAGGGCGGGGCTGCTGTGGTGGGATGGGGCCCACAGTAATGGCTCCGTCACGACTTAAGTTGGAAATAAACCCCAAAAAATGTTATCTTTTTGAAACATTCGATCTTGAGAGCTAAGGAACGACCCAAGGATATTTCTTGAAGGTTTTCCACCTCTTCAAGCACCAAAGGTAAGGTTTTTACCCCCCGAATCCATTTTTCAATCCGTAGAACTTAGTTTCTTGGGTAATTATCGATGGGGGATGGTTTTGATCTGGGAATTATGGTGGAAAAAGCCCTAATATGGGTATGTGGATCAAGGGTTCGACCTAGGGTTGTTATTAATAATTATGATTCGGGTAATTAGGTCTTGTTTATTGATCCTCACGATATATTGATTGTTTGTAGACCAAGAACAAGTGGAAAGATTACGGGAAGGGAAGAATCAAGTTTCTTAGGAGATTCAAGCTTTGTTCGAGGTAGGTGATGATTGTGATTTCATGTTGGTGTGATATATGTTAGTAATGACTTCATTATAATGCATGTATGTATGCGAACGTTGCACTATTGATCACACTAATCGTAAATGAGCATGAATGAATGATTGTATGTCATGAATCAACACTTGATTGTATGATTATGGGAATGTACATTGTGTTTGTGATTGTGGCTTGTTGAATTGATCAGGTGTTACATTCCAACACACGAACTTAAATCGGGTGCCACGTTCTAGTGCATAAATGGGATTGGGTGTCACGTCCAACATACTAACTTGGATGGGGTACCACGTACGTGTACACTAACAATTTGGGTATGGATTCCATGAGAAGACCATTGACTTGACATGACTGTCATATAAATGTGTTATTGAGAGTGTGAAATTGTATGTAGTTCATAAGTGATAATTGATATTGTATATGTTTTGTTAATGCATGTTTATTATTGTTGTAATGACTTATATATGTTTCACATATTGGTATAGCCACGTGATCCTACCACTACACTATGGTTGTGTATTGATACTGCACTTGCTCTTTCTTTCTTGAGTACAAGGCATCTTGAGGCGGCTACCGACAACCTCATTTAGAAGACAAGTGATCGAATCAGATTCAAGGGTGAGCCAGTTCTTTCGGGCAGCCATGAGTTCTCTTCTTTTTTTTACGTCCATATATTTGGATTTGGAATAGTACTTAGATTTTCTTACGTTTAATTGGGTTGTACCCATTTCCTTTAAACTTATGATCCTTGTTAGAATTTTGGTACATTGACTTTCAGGTTCTAGGCATTATTTCCGCATTTGGTTGTTATACTTTTGTTTGAGTTTATGGGAACTCCCTATTTTTCCTTTAACATTTAAACCTGCTTCTGTATCTTTAATTGTCTTAGTTTTCATTAAGTTGTGTAGTTGTTGGTTAGATAATTAGTATTAATGGTTCTCCCACCGGAGGGTTAGTGTTGGTGCCACTCACGACGGTCTAGGTCGTGATAAGGCCCAATAGCTTCTTCATGTTTGAATTGCAATAACAGATCACCTCGCAGCAATGTAGGATCTTTATCAACAGTATATTCAAAAGATACCTCCAACAACTCGGACCTATCGATGAGCATCTCATATGACTTATCCTTGTTTCCACCTCTAGCTTCTTCAAGCATCCTTATTGTGAAATGTCTCAGTACTTTGAAATTTTTTACTTCGGTGTGCTCAATCATCCACTGATAATCATCAAAACTCTCTGCGTATATCCCGATTAGAAAGCACAATGAAAGTTTTTGTTAACTAAACCTTTGCCAAAATACCTCGGAGCTGTTAAACAACTTAGACATATTGTTTAACTTTTTCATTATTACTAGATACTGAAACCACCATGATTCGATAAGTCTGCCTTCATTAATCAGCAACTTACCTTCCAATTTCCTTAAGCATCGTTCTGTTTTATCTAGAAAATCATATAAAATGATAAGCAAGTCAGACAAAATATGATGAAAGCTTTCAATGTACTCTCTGGCATACACTGCTTTACCACTTTTAAAGTCGAAAGGTTGTGGAAACAATGCCCTCACCAAACACATATACTAGGTAAAATCAGTTACAACTCATCAGTGCTAACCCCGTAGAATCAACTGATTCCTTACTCAATTCTTACTCGCGGGGATAAATCAACAACTACATCCTCACGAACAAATATAAAAGCATCATTCAATTCTAATAATTCATTAGCAACATTCTTCTTGCACCTTGCAATCCCAACAACCTCTACTATATCCCTTATAATACTCCGAAAAAATCTATACAAGGGATCCTCAAGCCAAACAACTCTTCTCCAATCGAGCACATTCACTGTATCTCTTCATATGCAAATCAGTACTCATCAATGAATCGATGAATCTATGAATGGATTCATCAGCAACGTGTTTCTTAAAGCTTTATCTGGAGATAGATAAAGCATTACTAAAGATGCAAGCACTGATAAAGAGATAAATATGTGAAAATGTCGAGAGGATTATTCATTAATATTATGCATTGGAGTCATCACAAAAAACTTCTTCAACATCCTTATGATGTGATACCTGCATTTAAGAGCTGAAGGATCATTGCTTCTCAAAATATCAAAGACTTATGAGGCTAAGTCATCGATGAGCTGCCAAGACTGAGGATATTTGTGCTCAATAGTTGACCAATTGCAAGTTGTATAGTTGTATCGCATAGAATCCTACAATCTTCCATTGTTTGGTTTGACCAATTACAGCTCATCATCAACCCCAACCGCAGTTTTCAGAAGTTTACAAAACACTATTACTAAAAGAAGACATATTTCTGAAGCATCTCCAGTCAAAATACTAAATGAATTGTTAAATTTACGAATCATTTTTTTAGCAATTGATTTGTAGCCATATCCTGAGACATATAAAGCATTAGCAAATCTGCAGAAGCAGAATAGGAAATGAACAATTATACATGGAAAAATTGTAACGACCCGAACCATCATTATTTAGGAAAAGAAAATATTTGGGAAATTTCTGGGCCACTATCCCGCCTGGGCGGGCCAGATGCCGCTAGGGCGGCGGTGCCACGATGGGGTAAGTTGGCGCCAGAGCGGGATAGGCGAGACAGAATGTAAATAACGCGAAATCCTATTTTCTCCTTCTTCCTAAAATACCTAATTTAGATGTAAAACATCCTAAAAACCCCCGAAAAGCGGCTCTAAGCTTGGGAAGGAAGGAGAAGGAGATTCCTAGTGTAAGGAGATCAAAACCTTACGGATTCTTGGACAAATACACCGTCGTGTCATCCGAAAAACCAGAATTGGAGCTATAATTCTGTACAGCAGCTTGGCACCCAGGTAGGCTAGATTTTTATAAATTGAGTAGTTATAAATCTTTGCCCTTTGTGTAGTATAATGATAGTCAATGGTAGGATTCATTTGTAGGCCTTTGTGCACCAAACAAGAGATGATTTATTTACAGGAGGAAGCCTTAGATGATGAACTAGGGCTAAATATGGTTGAGTTATTGTCTTAATGATAAATATATTGATTAATAATTCATTGTGATGGTTGTGATTTCATGTTGCGTGATGTATGTTGGTTCTTGCTTCATTATAATACATGTATGTATGAGGATGTTGAATTATTGATCATAGAAATTGTAACTGAAGATAGATGAATGATGAATGCCATGGATCATGACTTGATTTTTTGAATATAAGAATGTACTTGTGATTGTGGCTTGTTGAATGGATCGGGTGTTGCGTTTCGACACACTAAATTGGAGCGGTTGCCACGTTCCGGCATAATCATGGGATCGATTGTCACGTTTCGGCATAAACGTTGAATCGGGTACCGCGTTCCGAAATGCTAACAGTTTGGGTTTGGATTCCATGAGAGGACTAATGACTTCACATAATTGTGTATCTTGAGAAATGTGAAACTGTTCATTGATCATAAGTGATAAGTGTGGCTGCATTACTCCTGAAGGGTAAATGATTATGACAATCTATATATGTTTTTTCAACGCAAGTCTCATTCGACTTGAACGCGGAATAGATAGGGTGCACATCCTTCACTTCTGAATAGATGCAACTTAAATGCAAATATCTTTCAACGCAAGTCTTCACAGACTTGAACGTGGAATAGATAGGGTGCACATCATTCACCTCTGAATATATGCGACATAAATGCAAATATCTTTCAACGCAAGCTTCCTCCGACTTGAACGTGGAATAGATAGGGTGAACATCCTTCACCTCCGAATAGATGCGACTTAAATGCAAATATCTTTCAACACAAATTTCCTCCGACTTGAACGTGGAATAGATAAAGTGCACATCCTTCACCTCCGAATATATGCGACTTAAATGCAAATATCTTTCAACGCAAGTCTTCACAGACTTGAACGTGGAATAGATAGGGTGCACATCCTTCACTTCTGAATAGATGCAACTTAAATGCAAATATCTTTCAACACAAATTTCCTCCGACTTGAACGTGGAATAGATAAAGTGCACATCCTTCACCTCCGAATATATGCGACTTAAATGCAAATATCTTTCAATGTAAGTTTCCTCCGACTTGAACGTGGAGTAGACAGGGTGCACATCCTTCACTTCTAAATAGATGCAACTTAAATGCAAATATCTTTTAACGCACATTTCCTCCGACTTGAATGTGGAATAGATAGGTTGCACATCTATCACCTCCGAATATATGCGACTTAAATGCAAATATCTTTCAACGCAAGTTTCCTCCGACTTGAATGTGGAATAGACAGGGTGCACATCCTTCACCTTTGAAATAGATGCGACTTAAATGCAAATATCTTTCAAAGCAAGTTTCCTCCAACTTGAACGTGGAATAGATAGGGTGAACATCCTTCACCTCCAAATACATGCGACTTAAATGCAAATATATTTCAACGCAAGTCTCTTTCGACTTGAACGTGAAATAGATATAGTGCACATCCTTCACCCTTGAATAGATGCTACTTAAATGCATATATCTTTCAACGAAGTCTCCTCCGACTTGAACGTGGAATAGATATGGTGCACATCATTCACCTCTGAATAGATGCGACTTAAATGCAAATATTTTTCAAAGCAAATTTTCTACGACTTGAACGTGGAATAGATAGGGTTCAAATCCTTCACCTCCGAATAGATGCAACTTAAATGTAATGACCTTCTCGGCGAATGAAAATGCAACGGTCCTCTTTGCAAATGAAAAAAATGCAATAGCCTTCTCGGCAAATGAAAAATGTAATGTCTCTCTCGGGAAATGAAAAAATGTAATGGCCCTCTCGGGAAATAAAAAATTGCAAATGATGGATGACCCAATGATTTTCCACTGTAACGAAGTGGATGGCTCGGTGATTATCCAACTGTAACGAAGTGGATGACTCAATGATTGTCCACTGTAACGAGGCGGATGGCTCGATGATTGTTCACTGTAACGTGGCGGATGGTTCGATGATTGTCCACTGTAACGAGGTAGTTCGCTCGATGATTGTCCAAATACAACGAGGTGGATGACTCGATGATTGTCCAATGTAATGAGGCAGATGGCTCGATGATTGTCCACTCTAATGAGGCGGATGGCTCGATGATTGTCCACTATAATGAGGCGGATGGCTCGATGATTGTCTTGAAAGTGTCATTGCCTCAATGCTTTCACCTGATCATTTTACTCTTGACCATTTTTTTTTGTGACTCGTATCTTATTGGATATTTGTACGAGGAGCTGCTGGCTCGCCATGACAATGTTGGAGATTTGCAAGTTGACTTTGAACTTCAAGCGATGATGAATCATTTGAAATTGACTATCAAGCTTCTGACAGTACTTGTTAGAATTTTTTAGGTCTTTCTCAAAAATTCTACCTCAAAAATTATGTCCCAGTTAAAACGTTTGGCAAATCTCAAAATGGTCTCCATTCTTGACTTGCTGGAGATAACACATGTATAGTGAATTTTTTGAGATATTCTCAAAAATTATGTCCCAGTTTTTATTACAGGGAGAAAAGAAAATCACACTGGGTATATGATCGAGCCGTCGTGGCGCCTATATATCCTTTTGAGCTAGGAATCAAGTCAAATGTAGTTTCAATCCTGTAGATGATGAATCCTGCAAAGAATCTGAGACAAAATCATCAGTAGAAAATGCACAATATGTACATGATGAAATAGGAAAATAATATTCCCTCGATATTCAAAGACTAAAGACAAGATATATCACATTTTTTAGACAAACAACCTAATGAAGTAAAATAGGCATTTTACACTGACAAAATTAATCTAATGACACTTTTTACAATAAACAAACCAAAAAGGAAAGGAAAATTCCTTTTTCTTTTCTTTTTTTTATGGAAAGAGTCTAGAAAAAATGCTTTGAAAAATATTAAAGAGTAGATGCTTGCTCACCTTTTTTTTTTAACAATAAGGAATGTGATGAAATAGTCAAATCTTGTCTACAATTGGTACCAACAATTAGGATTGCAGGTATATCACTTTTTCTTTTTTCTTTTTTTTCTCTTTTTCTAACTAAGATTGAATTCAAGGTAATTTCTACAGCTTCAAGTAGTACTTCAAACATACTTAAGGATCAAGAATATTTGTTCATCTTGCTTCAAACAAAGGTTTTGAATCGTATCAATCACCATGTTTCAAGTTTCCTCACAACAAAGAAAAGTCTTATGTCACACATATTTGAAGCGTATTACTTGAGGACATTTTTCAAAGTGCACTCACACTCGCAAAAATGTTCAACTCATGCAACTGTGATACGATATGCTTGGCCCTTATGTAAATCTCCACTAATGTGAGAACATTTGGAAAGAGGTCATGTAGGGCTTATCATTGGCTTGTAACGTAGACTTAGGGACGTGTAGAATATATATTTGAAATAAGAGTGACTTAATTCCTCCTTGAGCGTCAAACTAAATTCGTGTTTTTGATGGTTGATACGCCTTTGGCGTCTTATCCTCTTTGTTGTCCCCCTTTTTTTTCGAATTCTTCTGAATCCGTATTCGTTGGAGCTTTTTCTTTTTCACCCCTTTGTTTTGACTTCTTTTGAGTCCTTATTTTTGGAGCTTTTCTTTTATTTCACCTCTTTCTTTTGAATTTTTCTCCTCTTTTGTTGGAGTATTTTCCTTCTCTTCTGACCTTGTAGGGGTGTTTTTGGCTTTCTTTATTTCGTTCTTCTTTATTTTTTTGCTCTTTCTCTAGAAATCATTTTTGATTCCTTGACTTTGGGAGACTTAATATCTTTTGTCTTTGGCAACTTCAAACATGAATCTTCTCTTATATTCTGCACATTTGTGGTGCGCTCAAGAAGGTTTGGCCAAGAGAGGGATAGTACACGTAAGCACCCAGAAGGGTAATGGCTAAAATATGGTTGTCCAAAGAAAAGGCTCTAGGCTCAAAGTGTGAAAACTAGAGACTAATGTTATTTGATAGGCTTTGAAAGGCACAATCAGGTCAAAAAGGCCTATAATCCTTTCCCAAACCAAACATTACTCAGAATTTCGCATCGAAAAACATTCAGGCCAAATTCTAGATCAACAATGCAATGCAATTAAATTTTGATCCAAAAGTTCTCCACACCATGCACATGAAACCATGAGGTTGGTTTTAGGGTGTGTTTGGTATGAAGGAAAACATTTTCCGAAAAAATATTTTCCAATTTTTTCATGTTTGGTTGGGCTAAATGTTTTGGAAAATATTTTTCAAATCAACTCATTTTCCTCAAATTTAAGGAAAATGACTTCCCTTCTAAACTTAAGAAAAATATTTTCCAAAACTCTCTTCCAACTTCAAATTACAATTATTATTTTATTGAAAAAATCAATTTATTTTGTCCCTACCCTCCAACCACCCCCCCTCCAAAAAAAATAATAATTTTAAAGCTTGTTTCTAAATTCAAATTTTTTACCCCACCCTCACCCCTACCCCCACCCCCTCCCAAAAAATTATTAAAAATTATTTTTAAAAGATA
>NW_006239193.1:449491-467539 GCF_000226075.1 Solanum tuberosum | reverse complement strand
CCCCCTACCATAAGTAAAACTAAATAAACTTCACAAAACATAACATATTTAGAAATTAAAATGCCAAATAGCAACAACAGTTAAGGATAATAGCAAAACAACACTAGTATTAAGCAACATTTAGAATAAATTTAACTCAAATAAAGCTATCCGTTACCAACCCATTGCAAATTATAAATAAAAATCATAACAAACAAAGAATAAAAGAGATAGATAATAATATTTAAACAATAACAATAAATAATTAATTAAACAGAAGAGTCACAGTGACAGAGTCAAACAGACCCAGAAGATCTATGAACAACAATAACAACAATGGCATAATATAGAAATAAGGAGAAGAGAGATTTGTGTTACTAGTTCGGAGCTCGTTGTTGTTGGCATGTTTGGTTGCTATTCGCCGGCAAAACTCGGCCAGATCTAGTAGAAATGAGGGTGCGTTGTTTGCATCTGTTACCGGAACTTGGAAGCTCGTAGCTCGTGTGAAACCGATCGAAGTTGTTTCCGGTGGAGCCTATAGTGGTGTTTGGCAAGCTTGGAGCTCACCGGAGATGGAGATCAGAGCTCGAATCTCGCTGCCTCCATTATTGTTGAAGTGTTGCGGAAAATAGGGGAAATGGAGTCGTTTGGAGCTGTTGGTCGCTTTGTGGGTCTTTTGTTGGTTTGAGATGGAGGTTTAGTGATGTTTTTTAGATTTGTTTGTCGGACGGCGATTACTGGTCAATGAGAAGGAGAATGGAGGAGTTTTGTAGTGGTGTTGGTGAGGAAAATGGTTGGAGAAGAAGAGCAAAATAGGTCCGTTTTGGGTTGGTATTCGCTGGAAAATGCGGGGAACGGAGTGGGGTTCTGGTTGTTGTTCGTTGTTGGCTCCTGCTTGGAGATGTTTCGATCGAGAAAAGAGAAGGCAGTGAGGTGGTTTGGCTGGCTGTTTCTGGTCGGTCTGGAGGCGTTTTGGCAGTTATTTGGGTATGTTAGTTGTTCTTCATTGGAGCTTGAAGCTCGCAGGCTTGTCGGAGATGGAGAAAGTGAAAAGGTCTAGCGGTGGGTGGAGATCTGGTGGTTCGGAGTTAATTTTTGGAAGTTGATTCCGGTTGTGGAAGCTCACTAGTGGTCGTTTTCCGATGGTTTTAGTTGGTTTGGGGTTGTGTTTTTGGTCGGAACAGTGAGGAGGAGAACAGGGGAAGGTGGGGTCTGTTTGGGGTGGTGGTCGGAAAATGTGAGGAATGAAGGCGGAGCTAGTGGGATTTAGCCGGAAAAAGGAGAAAAATGAATGGGGTTTTGGGTTGTCGGAGCTTGGCCACAATCCGGGGTAGTGGTGACCGAAAAATTAATGTAAATGAAACTCATTTGTTAATAAAAATTTGAAAATTTACAACTCTAATCTAAAAAATATTTCACCACTCGCTTTATCTTTTCACCTAATCAAAACTTAAATAGGAAAATAATTATGCAATTGGCTCAAATTGTGGGCTTGACATTATGATCCAAAATTGTTGGTTAAATAAAATATCTATGTATATAATTATTATATGTATTTTTAGACTGTGCTAAAAACACTAAAAGGAATATTAATAAAAGTAATAAATAAAATGAATATTAAAAATGTAATTAACGTAACGAATGACATATAAAAAATGTACTTTTACAAAAATAACGATTTAATCATAATGAACAAATACTTGAACGTATTCAATTGGTTGTGACAAAAATAATGTAATTAAAATTAACTGATAAAAAATTCTAAAATTTTGACAAATAAGGATAAATATTGATAAACTTATTTAAAATTATAAAATATGTATTTTGAACTATGAATAAATAAAAACTTAAAACTTACGAATTTTGAAAATGTTACGCCAAAATTGAGTGTCAACAATTATTAGTTAGGAAGTGTGAAATAATTAATGTACCATGTGGCAAAGGTGGGGTGTGGTGAAAAGAGAAAGTAAGGGTATGTCGTGGTGGATATTCGAAATGCTTATAGTTGTATTCATGGACTTTTCTATGCATTAGAATGCTTAGCCTATGATCAAGATCCGGGTGAGTAGGTAGACTGAGAAGATGGTTAGTAGTAAAGGTACTAGTGTAATTCTGAGGTATTCAAGAGAAGGTAAAGGTGGAGAAGCGAGTGGTTTATTGTGTGCTCTTGCTAATTGATTTCTTATATTATGTGGCGGGCATCGGGTTGACCGATGATGCCTACCAGTACGTGTGGTTTTGTACTGATACTACTTGTTTTACTCGAAAAAGGTAAATAACAGAAAAATGACTGAGTTTTCGAAAAATCGATTAAACTTATGATTTAAGAAAAATCGAATTTTCGAAAGAACAGAGTCGCCACTTAATTTTTAGTAAAAATCAAGAAAAAATTAAAAGGTTTTCAAAAGATTTAAACAGATAAAATCCATTGAAAATAAAATGGTTCGAAGTTCAATGTACATTCCGAGAAGGTGTTAGGCCCTCAGAATGCCCGCTAACTCGCAGTTGACCGGCGATTTGACCAAAATGTTTTTGACTAATTTTGAAATTTTAACTTAAGTAAAAAAATTCATTTATTTTAGCTAATTATTTTTAGAATTTAACTAAGTAAAGAACTCACGACTTTGACTAATTTTGAAAGTTTAACAAAGTAAAAGAACTCATTTATTTTAACTAATTATTTTAAAATTAAATTAAGTAAAAGAGCTCATTTATTTTAGCTTATTTTTTATTACTATTATTATTTTTATCATTTTTTATTTATCTTAAGGGAGAATGAACTAAAGGGGAATTTTCTAAAGGGGAATAGTTCATAAAATGTCAACAAGACTAATATTAAAATATAAACTAAGTAATAAAATATATATACTTTAATTCGAAAATAAATGAAATGACCATTCTTGGGGAATTTTAATTAAATTAAACCATAAGATAATCAAAACGTTAGTCAAATATAATAAAATACATAAGAGCAAGAAAGGGAATATCAAATTTGGGCCAAAGGCCCAAACCCCCCAAATCTTGGACCTGCTGAAATTTTCTTGGGCCTTTGGCCCCATTTGCTTTCAAGAAATCTGTGTATACGTTTTATGTATATCCCTGTATACGAATCGTATTTGGGTCCGTATTTCTACATTTTTTCTTGAACATCAGCTTTTGACCCGTACTTTATCATCAAACATGCGTTTCTTGTATTTTTGCGACCCGTAAATCGTATTTTTGGTTGTATACCAGTGTATACAACAGGTATATTGGCCTGTTTTTAGGCTTTTCGGGATCTGAAAAATTCGATTTCTAGCCTTTGCACTACCTACAACCTGTTCGTTGGCTATTTGGACTCGATAAAGAGAAGCACAATCCCCGAAATGCAAGGATAGGAAGCGGAATCCCCACGGACTCAAGAGGGGTTCACATTCAACAAGAAAAAGGGGGAAAACATGTTAGTGAATTTAATTTTTCCAATGACTTGAGAAAAGAGCATATTTAGGGAACTTTTAATACCAACTTAATCAAATAAGTAAACCAAAACATAGAAAAGAATTACACCAAATTAATACGTTAAATCTTGTGTAGTCAAACAATCATTTTATCATAAAATGGGGAATGAAATAATATAATGAAAAGTATTAGCATTCTTTTTTTTATTACTGCCTGGTGATCTCAAATATTGAAGGAAATATGGCTATGCTTTTTTGAAAAGACTAGTATAGGTAGTATGACAAATACATGTTTCATGGCCTAAACAAAATGGCCAATGATTCTGGCAGTTTTTTTAAAAAAAGAAGGTACCATAAACGACATACGACCCTTATCCTTTTGAAACTTAGCATGCTGGAAATATGATATGGTGTATTAAATATTTAAAACTAACATAGTAAACAACCGGTAGCATGGGAGAAAGCACAAAAAATAAGGAGAAAACAGAGATTAAAGAAAAATATCAGAGACAACACACAACCTAGAAATGTTGACATCTTGATTCTTTCTTTCAACTCGGGACGAAAGAACAAAGGATATGATGTCGGGTACGGAGTCATAACGCCGATTCATAGCAAATAGACACAGACCGAGATTAACAAGAAAATTTCAAAACTAATCATAGAAGTGTTATAGAAAAACTAAGACAATAAGAGTAGCATCAATCAAAAAACCAATACTCCAATATTTCTACATATGTTCAGGTCACAGTAGAGACCAACCGATGAAACAATAGATAAAAGATACGAAGAACCTCAACCCTTATCAATATTCAGAAGCAAACGAACCAAACACAGATCGATTCACGATAAATAGTGAGTCACAATAAGCTCAAGCATCATCATGTGAATAGCCCACACACCAACAACGTATTAAAAGCAAAGATAGTTGAATAAAAAATGTGTATTACCTTTAACGGTGCAGCGAATCTGGGACGAAAATGAGCAAATGAGTGGTGATTCTTCCACACACAGATTTGAAACTTTTTAGTATAAGATTCGTTCAAAGAAATCCCAACCCCTCACACACCATGAATAAGAAGGGATTACTTATAGTGGAAAATTCGGGTTCGGATAGGGGGGAAAAGAATAGATGATAAGCGGATTGAAAGGGCCCCTTTTGAATTCAAAACTCCCTAAAAACTCTTTCACCAAATTAGGGGGGCAACTTTTTTCTGAAAATTTCGCCCATTCTGGAAGAGGAAAGGGGAATGGACGATCTTGATCGACTCTCAGGTCCTCTCGTTCCACTCGGCTTAATCTCGAGAGCAAGGACGATTCCGCGTGATCTGCTGCTGGAAACGTACTGCTGGAACAGTACTGTATTTGCAGTAGAGAAGATGAAGTTGGGGAAGTGGTGTCGTTCACGCGTCTGTATTTGTTGGAATGGGTGTTGTACGTTGTTGTTATTGTAATGGGTCGGGTATGGAAGAAAAGAGTGGGCTGGGTTGTTTTGGTATGTTGTATGTGTTGTTGAATGTTGTATTGTATGTGTTGTTACGTATGGATGGGCTGGGGGGCATGGAATGGGTTTTGGTGGGCTGCTGATGACGATTTGCAGCATATTGGAAAAGGGAATTGTTGTGGGTTGTTGCTGGGAATTGGAAAAGAATTTGGGCCAGTTGGGACTGAAGAAATAGGCCCAAAGCTTGGTCTCGAATGAGTTTAAAATAATTGGTAAGGAATGAATTGGATTTGTAACTTAAGATTGGCCTAATGAGTTGCAAAATTAACCAACTCAAGTCGAAAACTTAAGCAAATTGAGTTTAACCAATGAATTTGGCTAAAATTTAAATAACACGAATTAATATAATTAACTAACGAGCTTCTTAATTTCAACGAAATAAAATAACAAACTCAATTAAACTTAAATGACTCAAAATTAAAACCATAATTTAAACTAAACTAATTTGATAAAATACTTACTAAAATTAGAATCTTTGTGAGATGATTTTCGCAATATTTATAAAATATATACTAATTATATACAAAATTATACAACACATATATATTACTTAAAAATTATAAAAAGCGACTAAAATTACTTTAAAATAACTTGAAAAATATTTTGAATGTTATAAAACTAATTATTTCAAGTCGTTCAAAAATTAAGAAACTCGATAATTAATATATATTGTGGAGGTCCGAAATTGGGTGTCAACACTACTTTTGCGATGCCTTTTTGGGCATAGACTGGATGCAGGTTGGTGATGTTTCATTAGAGGAAGACGAAGAATTCTCCAACAGCTTCTATCTTTCCTTCCGCATGGTGGGAGTTGTGTCTTTTGTTTATTTTGTCCAGTTGTACTCTTAGTAGCTCTTGTACCTGTTTAGACTAGATCCTTGGGAGTGTTAGTTACTTTACAATTGTCTTAAAAAATAATTTGTGTTAAAGGGTCTTTTTAAAAAATCCTGTTAGATTAATTATTTCCGCTTATTTAGTTTTTCCGCATGTTTTAACTATTTGGTTATGAGGGTTCTCATACTTACGTGGTAGTATGCAGGTGCCCGCACGGCCCGTTGGGTTGGGTCGTGACAAAAATGTTATCGTGTGAGAGGCATAGATATGAGCTGGTATATGAGGAATTATTTTTGAATAAAAAATGTGTGGGTCCTACCTCATTCATTGTCTCTCTCTCCTACCTTGTATCCCTTTCTTTCCTTACACATTTTATTTTTGTACTTATCTGTATAATTTTCTAATCAATTTTTTATATTGTGAATTTTATTTACCCAATTCTTTCTATTATTTATAACATATTTATCTTCTCATTCTGATAATTGATAGGTATTTTAAAAAATTTACAAATTATTTTATCAAGAATATGAGATGAAAAATGAAAGAGAAAATTACATGATGGATAAAATTTTCACTTACGACATAAAAGTTTAGATAGTCGATCAACTAAGCTACTATTAAAATTCTCCACTGGTACATGTATATACATTTAATTGGTTACTTTTTTTTACTAATAGAATCAAATTTTTCAATTAATTTTTATAATATTATAAATCAAAAATAAAATCTTATTTTTCAATTTCTCATTTTTTGAGTTTGATTAAATTTAGCTTTTATGAAATATGATGTAAATGCTACACTATTTCATATAATTAGATCTAATCTAGTTTATGATGAATAATCATATTATTAATCATAATGTGAAATTTTTTATATACAAATATTTACTATAATCTACTTTGTTATAATATAAAAATTGATTTATTAACCAAATATTTATACTTTATTAATATAAAAATGATAAATAATTTGATTTGCTAAGTGAAAAATTGCTCAATCAAGCATATGTGCATGTATCAAATGAGAGATTTTAATAGTTTAGTTGATTGACTACCTATACGTTTATCTCGTTAGTAAAAATTTTACTATCCACTAATAATTTCCTCCTTTATTTTTCCTTCTCATATTTTTAATATAATAAAAAAATTAAAAATAATATATGCGTCAATTATCAAATAAAATAAATAAATATGTAAATGATAAAAGCTACTCTATTCGATAAATAGAAAAGATTGATGGGAAAGAAAGTGGAAAAAGAGGGCTAGGGGTAAAGGTAGGAGAGACACAATGAATAAGGTAGGATCGATTTTTTATTTAAAAATAATCCCTCATACACCAATTCATTTCTATGCCTCTCACACCATAAATTTTTCATTGTGTATGGTTACATGCTTCATCAATACTTTTCTTTAGAATCATATATGTAAACTCTCTTACTAACATCATCATATCCTTCAAATCCGAAGCACTATAAACATAATCAAATTTCAAATCGCGGAGATTTTTGAAATTATATCATTTATTAGTTTCTATGTCTGCATATGAAATGTGCTTGACAGTTTACCAATTAAATGCATAGTTGCATCATTCTCAACACCGTAAAATGCCAATGTCTCCAACTGACATGAGAGTTGTCAGTTGGAAGACAACTCTTTTGTCAGTTGGAGACATTGACATTTTACGGCGTTGAGAATGATGCAACTATGCATTTAGTTGGTAAAATGCCAAACACATTTCATCTGCAAAAACTAATAAATGATATATTTTCAAAAATCTCTGCGATTTTGAAATGTGATTATGTTTGTAGTGCTTCGGATTTGAAGGATATGATATTGTTAGTGAAAGATTTTACATATATGATTCTAAAGAAAAGTACTGATGAAACATGTAACCATACGCAATGAAAAAATTTATGGTTTGAGAGGCATAGAAATGAGTTAGTGTATGTGGGATTATTTTTTAATTAAAAATATGTGGGTCCTACCTTATTCATTGTCTCTCTCCTACCTTTTACCCCTAGCCCTCTTTTTTCACTTTCTTTCCCATCAATCTTTTCTATTTCTCATTTTTCTATGTTTTCTATGTTTTTGCTTTGGGTAAGGAACGAACAAAGAATATAATTGAAGTTTGATTAGTTCTCTTTCATTTTGCGGTGGTACCGCGGTGGTTGTTATCACCATCGGTCATATTGGAAAAGTGAAGTGAAATGGTGTAATGAAAATGGTGGTCTGGTTTAGTTTAAAACTTAAAAAAATTATTTATAGAAAAAAAATGAGAAATTGGTCAAAAGATAATTAATGTATATATAAGAAATTGTGAATAAAATCTTTTTTCATTAGATTTTTCTCAAAATAGTCAAAATTATTTATTAGATTTTCCCCTAAATTAATGGTCTTATTATTTCTTTTACTAAGTTCTTTTTTGGGGATATTTTATTTAATGATGAGTTTATCTTAATGAGAAACATGTATTAGTCATTGTAATGGTTAAACTAGTTTGTTAGTCATCAAAGCAGTCAAATAAATATATTTATGAAGGGTATACATCATAAACTTTTGTTATTTGTATATGATATAATGTGATAAGTACATATTACTTGAAAATAAATGAATAATTGACTAATATAATTGTTAGAGCTTATTGTTTAAAAGTGAATCAATCTATATCTATATATAATATAAAGCTGAATGTGAAAACAGTGATGTGACATCTCTTAGAAGCCATGATTCCTATTTATCTATTTTCACAGTTTTTTGAATATTTTTCCTCACACTAAATACAATATGATTTATTATATTACATTCAATATATTAAGCATTAATTGCATCGCAAGAATGGAAATAAAATCACTATTTATGGACAATAAAGGTTTATTACAATTTTATTATATTTAAGGAAAGAAAAAGATATTATTTCAACATTCTATAATCACATTCAATATTTTAAGCATTAATTGGTATAGTTGGAAAATGGAAAGAAGATTCGTTTCAGAATTTTTTTTAATATAAAGTTGAATGTGAAAATGGTGATGTAGCCCCTCTTAGAAGCCAAGATTCCTATTTATCTATTTTCACTGTTTTTTTTGAATATTTTTTAATTATATTACATTCAATATATTAAGCATTAATTGCATCGCAAGAATGGGAAATAAAATCACTATTTATGGACAATAAAGGTTTATTACAATTTTATTATATTTAAGGAAGAAAAAGATATATTTCAACATTCTATAATCACATTCAATATTTTAAGCATTAATTGGTATAGTTGGAAATGGAAAGAAGATCCATTTTAGATTTTTTTTCTAATATTCTAATCCAAAACTTTTGGCATTCTCTATAATATTCAGCTAATTCATTTGAAAATTGTATTACCAACATAATGATTAAATATTGTGAGAATATAAAGAGAATTATCATTTAAAGAAAATAAAAAATTAATTACGATCTATATATTTATCTTCTTTTTCTCTAATAAAAACCTCTATCTTTCTTCTCTTACAAATCAACAAAGCTCAAAAAAATCTTTTTCCGTTACCTGCCCAACTAATCAAATTCATAAAACTTTTTTCTATTCACCATTTAACATCATTAATCACTTTTTTTAAAATATCTTTTTCTATCCTTTCTTAAAGATATTACTAAATTACAATTCAGACATTTAATACCAATATAAGTTACAATTTTATGATTACTATGTTATTCTTTTAATTTATATTATTCGATAAAGTTATAAATTTATTGATTACTATAAATACTGGAGCATATCATCTTCATCAATTGCAAGAATTTCTTCTTCTTTTTTCTTTCTTTCATTATATTTATACTAAAGTACATCACTTAGTTTATGACTAATATTTAAGGAAAGAAAAAGATATTATTTCAACATTCTATAATCACATTCAATATTTTAAGCATTAATTGGTATAGTTGGAAATGGAAAGAAGATTCGTTTCAGAATTTTTTTTAATATAGAGTTAAATGTGAAAATGGTGATGTAGCACCTCTTAGAAGCTAGTAATCCTATTTATCTATTTTCACTATTTTTTTGAATATTTTTTAATTATATTACATTCAATATATTAAGCATTAACTGTATAGAAATAATGAAAATAAAATCACTATTTATGGACAATAAAGGTTTAATTACAATTTTATTATATTAAGGAAATAAAAAGATATTATTTCAACATTCTATAATCACATTCAATATTTTAAGCATTAATTGGTCTAGTTGGAAATGGAAAGAAGATCCGTTTTAGATTTTTTTTTCCTGATATTCTAATCCAAAACTTTTGGTATTCTCTATAATATTCAGCTAATTCATTTGCAAATTGTATTACCAACATAATGATTAAATATTGTGAGAATATAAAGAGAATTACCATTTAAGGAAAATAAAAAATTAATTACGATCTACACATTTATCTCTTTTTTTTCCTAATAGAAACCTCTATCTTTCTTCTCTTACAAATCAATAAAGCTCAAAAGAACCTTTTTCCGTTACCAGCCCAACTAATCAAATTCATAAAACTTTTTTCTATTCACCATTTAATATCATTAATCACTTTTTTTAAAATATCTTTTTCTATCCCTTCTTAAAGATATTACTAAATTACAATTAAGACATTTAATACCAATATAAGTTACAATTTTATGATTACTATATTATTCTTTTAATTTATATTATTTAATAAAGTTATAAATTTATTGATTACTATAAATACTGGAGCATATCATCTTCACCAATTGCAAGAATTTCTTCTTCTGTTTTCTTTCTTTCATTATATTTATACTAAAGTACATCACTTAGTTTATGGCTAATTTTATACTATATGGATTATTTGTGACTAACTTTTATTGTTTACAATGTGGAAGATAAGATGCATATGACGATTTTGGAAATTCAAATTGCAATTCAAATTCAATCTTGATGAGTACAATAAATAACTTATGATACTCTTCTCATTTTAGTTTGTTTGATATCACTTATTTATAGTGTTTTTTGTTATCTATTTTTTTTTCCGTTTGTGTTGCTTTTTTCCTCTTTATTGGCTATAATACTATACTTTTCACTTCCTCACTATTTTTATGTCTGTACTATTATGAAAATTTATTTATTTTCATTTAGATTATATAATCAACGAAAATTTTATGATTATATTGTATATAAAAATAAAATTTTTAGGCATCATTCATACCGTCAAATAATTGTTCCAGTAAATTGAGATTTACATTTTTAAAAATTGTTTGGTTATTCTATATTTGAGAATTTGTGAAGGGGTTCATAATATGAATATTTATATTAAATTTACTACAAATGCATTGTTCATATGATTTTTTTTTAAATATTTCAGTTAATCTGGTCGGCTTTAGTAAACAAAGGATCTTAGGAAACATCTTTTCTATCTCACTCTATTTTTTTTTTCATATTTCAGTTGTAAAATTACATTAATATGTTGTTGTTATATTATCATAGGATATTTAATATTTATTTTTCAATGAAAAATTGTAATTGTTTCTGTAAGTTATCATGACCTGGTGTGATATAGGTGCTCTGATTGTCGAGGCATGTTATCATTTGAGTATTTTCACTTATCACCCAAAATAATAAATATTTCTTACTAGATTATAAAGAGATGTTAAATGAAAAATTATCTTATTCTATTGTAATTGATTGAAGGTTTGATTTTATTTTTTGGAAAATAATATGAAAATTTATAATTATATTGTTCAGAAAATATTTATAGTTGAATTCAAATTATTATGTTTTATTCGCTGGTTCAAAATTTATTTTAAAATGAAAAAATATTATTTATATATTCAAACTTATTTCCAAATGAAAATATGTTAACTATATGTTCAAATAATTGTAAGCAAGGATAAACTTATTTTGTTACTATTATAATAGAATATTTATCATGAATTTATCAACAGATGAACAAGAAGTCTTAACTAAAATTATCATTAATAATTTTAAACATAACAAGTATATGGAGCTTTAAATTTAAAATTGTGTTAAGATTTGGATTATTTTATTGAAAGATATTCTTAGATAAATTTTAATATTTTACGTAATTACTATGTCATATTCCTCTTGCTATAATATATTAACTGGATATTTGATTTTTAGAAAGGTTATAAATTTTATATATACACGTTCTTTTAATATTTTTAGTAAATTTATTGACTTGTGCCGAATAGTTATATGAATTTATATACACCAATAAAGTTAGGAAAAGAAAAAGTAAGGGTGATTTCTCTTTGGTCAAGAAATACAATTATATTTTATTGTTTTTAGAATTTTATTTTTTTATAATTTATGTACTATATTAAAAGCACTAAGAAAAATATTTTACTCTATTAATTATATTAAATGTGCAATGCAAAGAAATTAAAAAGACATTTTCAGAATATGTTAAATGTAAAACTTAATTGATCTTTATTTTCATTAATTACTCCCACACAACTTTTTATTATCATGATCTATAAAATAATTAATAATCATATTCATCATATTATTTGGTGGTTCATATTGTAGCCCTATAAATAAAATCATGGCAAGATTTTATAGAGGATTACATTAGCCTTTTAGTTTGTTATATTTTCAGTGCTTATTTTATTCATGTTTTAATTTGACTTGAAGAATAAGATAAAGGTTATTGAATGGTGATCGGCTTGTGAGAGTGGATGTCCACAAGAATTCGAAAGTCATGTGTACTGATTTCATATTTTTCCTTCTATTTTTTAAAGAGTAAAGTAGTAAGAATGATGTTGCATTTTTTTTGGTATGATTCTCTTTATTTTGTATCTTATGTGAATTTCTTATTGTAATTTTTTTAGTTCAAAATAGTAAAAAACTTATAACTTTATTGGAAGTCTACTAAGTACTAACCAAACATTTTTCTCTTTCATCAATATTATATTTAATAAAATTATCAAAATTTTACCATTCTTAATAACCGCGCGAAGCGCGGACAAGTGCTCTAGTTACTTTATAAATAGTGAACATGATGAGAAAATTACTTGGGTAAAGGGTTCAAAATATATTAGAACTTTGACCGAAAATGCTCTAACAATCCCAAATTTTGGGCATGACGTATTACACCCTTCACTATTTAATAGTGTATTTTTAAAAAATATAGGTGCCCACGTGGATATCATAAATCTTGCATTATTATAAATAGTAACTTATCCAGCTGGACACTTATATATCTTTAAAATACACTATTAAATAGTGCAGGGGAGTAATAGGTCCTGCACAAAGTTTGGGATTGTTACAACAATTTCGGTCAAAGTTCAAATATATTTTAGATTTTTTCCCCAAATCACTTCCGTAGTATGTTTGATTGAGAATTTTTAGTTGTCTATTGACAACAACAACAACAACAACAACAACATGTTATATTATCTACTCAAAGTAGGGTGGTAGGGTGTGTAACATCTCGCAAATTGAAATAACTAGAAAGAAGCCAATAATTGGAAATAGTCATTTTTCGAAAGAATGAAAAATTTGGAAAATTGTTCAAGTTAGGAAAAGTGATCTTTGGTCAACTTCAAACGACCATAACTCTTAGCTCAGGATGAGTTAGGTGTAGATCCAGCTATGGTGGGAAATCCCTTGGAATGATCTTTCCAACGCCGCCAAGTTTGTACGATTATGAGTTCGTACGAGTGAGTTATTCCTTTTGGAAGTTGGGCTGTTGGATTAAGGAAATGTCCAATCCGGAATATTAAGAGGTATTTTAGTCTTTTCATTGACCTATTAATTTAATTCATTTTTAGGAGTTTAATATGGGTCAAATCAGATTTTAGTCAATTTTAGAATTTGGGATTTCACACTAGGGCTAAGGAGAAATGAGAAGAGAAAAGAAGAAGGAGAAAAGGGCAAATTCATCAAGATCGATCAAGAAAGTTGGTGTTTCACCAAGGATTTACTTCTATCAGGTATGTGAGGCTCTCATAACGTTGGGATCGTTCTCCCACATGCCAAGAATATTAATTTCAGTTTGGATTCATTCTAAAAGTATTTGAATGTTGATGATCTTGATATCTATTCTTGAATTCATATAATGTTCTTGAATTTGACTGAGTTGGAAAGTTTTTGAGTTCTTTACGTCGCATCATAGAGTCATTTCTAGTTAAGTTCTTAGGTACATTTGTTGGGTATCTGTATCTAAAAGTAATTTGAGAAAAAGAATCGAGTTTGGGTGAATTGGGGTTGGAAAACGAAGAAAAAAATTCGTCGGACGAAATTAGAAGGTGGCCGTGCGTCGCGCTCCGAGTGTGCAGTTTTAAAAAATTCTGCTCCGCATCACGGAGCTGACACGAGGTATTCTGCCTCAAAAGAAGTTTTCGAAACCAAAATTTAATTATGCCTCCGCGTCGCGGACCAACCTTTGTATTTTGGTTTTCGGTCTTTTCTCATGTTTAGCTATCTAAAATCATTCCTAAACAATATGAGATCTTTCCAATCACAAATCAAAATCCTTGAATCCATAATTTAATTCAAGGATTAGTTAAGAGTCAAGTCAAAATCAGTTATGGTCAAAGTCAAGAGAAGTCAAGAGTCAAGTTAAGATAAGTTCTTAAAGTTTTCAAAAGTCTTTCACAAATATTTTAACTTTGTTTTAACACTTAAGTTTTGAGTTCAGTAAAGATGTAAAGTTGAAGATCTTCTCTTCAAAGAAGTATATGGGGACTATATATTCCCAAAGGGGTTTTAAAATATTTTCACATTTTAATAAGAATGGAAACTGAGATTTTGAAAGAGCCTTCAGGCTAGTTTTCAGAAAAGAGTAATAGCTTTCTAAATGAAGCAAGAAGGGAAACTAAGATTTCCAAGATAGCCTTTGAGCAATGTTTTTTAGCACTAATCTCAAATCATATAAGAAGTATGTTTTTAAACATAAGAGCTAGTATATTTTGGGAGTAGTATTGAGCACCGAATTGGGGGCGAGCATGAGTTCATATAACTCAGGTCTCCATAAAACCATGTAACCACCATGGGTAGAAAAGGGTCATACTTTTTAGATGAACCCTTTTCACAATAGACTAGTGGATCAACTTAGTAGTTCAGATCCTATACCTTTGGCCGAGTATAGGATGCGCTGACAGTGTCAGGTAGATCGTTGTATCATCACTATAAATCTTTTGTGATGGTTGTCGATTAGAGAAACTCCAATAGAAGTTATTGTATTTTTATATACATCAGTTTATTGTATTTTTACATACATTTCAGAGTTATGTTGTATCCTTGAATACACAGAGTTGACATCATGTTTTTAAACAACAATTTTTCTTTATATTGCACATGTTTTAAACTACTTTATATTGAATTGAGTTCAGTTAAGTATTCATGAGTTGAGAAGAGCCAAGGTAAGTGTTTCTTTCAGATTCCCTTTCAAGCCTAAGTTGTTTTAGCATTCGAACTCGCATACTCGTACATTCAATGTATTGATGCCAGTTGGCATGCATAGTTTTATGATGCAGACACAGGTAACTATGATCGGCATTTCAGCGCACCGTTGATCCAGTGAGCAGTTCAGAGTCAGTCGGTGAGCCTCCTTGCATTCCGGAGGATCTATTTTCATTGCTTTCTAGTTAGTTCATTAGGATGTTGTGGGGTTTGTCCCAACATCCATCTTAGTTATTTTAGAGGCTTCATAGACAGTCAGATGTTAGTCCTTTGTGTCTTTTCATTATCATTTCTTATTGTTAAGACTTGGGTTGCCACTTTTGGCCAAGTTGAATGTTTAACCTTTAAGCATTCTCAATTAAGTGTTATTGATCATTATAAGTATGAATATTGACTTCCGCTGAGTTAAGTAAGCCAGGCCAAGGGTTCGCTTGGGGTCAGCAATGGTCTTCGAGTGCCAGTCTCGCCCAAGGTGTAGTCTCGGGGCGTGACAAACTTTGTAACAGAGCACAGATTTCAAGAGTCCTAAGGAGTCTATGAAGCCGTGTTTGTAGAGTCCTTGTTATCGGTGTGAAGCGCGCCACATCTATAATTAAGAGGCTGCAACATTTAGGAATTCCTTCCCTTCTTTCACACTCATTTCGTGCGTTAGAGTTTATCTCTAAAAAGTTTCCCTCTAATTCGTGCCTGCGCGTGATTAAGATAATCATGCCTTCACGAAGTGCTGTCAGAGGTCATCCTACTAGATGCAATATTGAGCAACAAGAGTTACTAAATGCACCTGAAGTGCAGCCGCAAGGAGAAGTTACTAATGCTGAGTTCAGAGAGGCTATAAAGATGCTCAGTCAAGTTGTGACCAACCAAGCTGGGCAGCAGAGAGGAGCTCAATAAGAAGAGGTGGACACTTTAAGGATTCGTGAGTTCTTGAGGATGAATCCCCCAAGTTTCACTGGTTCGAGCACTGTAGAGGATCCAGAGAACTTTATTGAGGAACTAAAAAAGGTGTTCGATGTGATGCATGTCACTGATACTGTGAGAGTTGAGCTAGCTATATATCAGATGAAAAATGTTGCTAGGACTTGGTTTGATCCATGGAAAGTGGGTAGAGCTGAGGATGCACCACTTGCGAGTTGGGCATATTTTGAAGAGCCTTTCTTGGGGCGTTTCTTTTCCCGAGAACTGAAAGAGGCTAAGGTACGTGAGTTCCCTCACACTTAAGCAAGATTATTTGAGTGTTCATAAGTATGGGTTGATATTCACCTAACTGTCTCGCTATGCTCCGGAAATGGTTGCGGACATGAGGAGTAGGATGAGTCTGTTTGTTGCTGGGTTGTCCCGTCTATCAAGAAAAGAGGGTCGGGCAACAATGCTTATTGGGGACATGGACATTTTGAGGTTGATGGTTTATGTGCAGCAAGTAGAGGAAGAGAAGCTGAGGGATAGAGAGGAATTCAAGAACAAGAGGACGAAGACAGGGAATGAGTCCGGGCAGCAGAAGAGTAATGCCAACCGGTCATCCTTCCAACAGAAACAAAAGGGACCTGCTCCATCATCTGCTAGTGCACCTGCACCTAGGAACAAATGTGAGTACAATGGTCAGAATTCCAGAGCTAAGCCTGCCTATTCTCAAGGTAGTGTGGCGCAAAGGGGTAGTAAGCCTCCTGCCTGCGCCAAGTGTGGTAGGAACCACTCAGGTATTTGTCGTGAGGGCTCCAATGGTTGTTTCAAGTGTGGTCAGACTGGTCATTTCATGCGAGAGTGTCCAAAGAACAAGCAGGGAAATGGTAATGGGGGCAATAGGGCCCAATCTTCATCAGTTGATCCACCAGAGCTGCACCTAGAAGGGATACTTTCGCTACTGGTGGAGGAACAAACCGCTTGTATGCTATCAACAGTCGCCAAGAGTAAGATGATTCACCAGATGTTGTCACTGGTATGATTTGTAGTCTTTGACTTTACTATTTATGCCTTGCTAGATCCAGGAGCGATTTTATCTTGTGTAACTCCATATGTTGCTATGAATTTTGATATTATTCTTGAGTAACTTAGTGAACCATTCAGTGTCTCTACGCCTATTGGTGAGTCTATTCTAGCAGAGAGAGTCTGTCGTGATTATCTCGTTTCCGTCAATCACAAGAGTACCATGGCTGATTTAATTGAGTTAGACATTGATAGATTTTGATGTCATTCTTGGTATGGACTGGCTTCATGCCTGTTATGCCTCAGTTGATTGTAGAACTCGAGTAGTCAAATTTTAGTTTCCAAATGAGCCAGTCTTAGAGTGGAAAAACGGTTTAGCAGTGTCTAAGGGTCATTTCATTTCGTACCTTAAGGCAAGGAAGTTAGTTTCTAATGGGTGTGTCTATCACTTAGTCCGAGTTAATGACTCAAGTGTTGAGGTACCTCCTATTCAGTCAGTTCCAGTAGTAAAAGAGTTCCCAGAAGTCTTTCCTGATGATCTTCTCGGAGTCCCTACTGAGAGAGAGATGGACTTCGGTATAGATATTCTTCCAGATACTCGTCCTATATCTATTCCGCCATACATTATGGCACCAACAGACTTGAAAGATTTGAAAGAGCAGTTAAAGGATCTTTTAGATAAGGACTTTATTCGACCAAGTGTCTCACCTTGGAGTGCTCCAGATTGTGAGAAAGAAGGATGGTTCCCTTAGGATGTATATAGATTACCGTCAGTTGAGCAAGGTTACCATCAAGAACAAATATCCTCTTCCAAGGATTGATGATCTTTTCGATCAGCTTCAGAGTGCTTTTTATTTTTTGAAAATAGACCTCAGATCTGGCTATCATCAGTTAAGAGTAAGGGAATGTGATATTCTAAAGACAGCTTTCAGAACCCGTTATGGTCATTATGAGTTT